>NW_027667839.1:0-70000 GCF_963924665.1 Micromys minutus | reverse complement strand
CAGAAATTCTCCTTATTTTGGGGCAAAACTCAGAAATTTCACTTATTTTAGGGCAACATTGCCGAAATTTCACTTATTTCAGTAAAAAAGCAGAAATTTTCTTATTTTGGGGCAAAAAGGCAGAAATTTCTTTTATTTTGGTACAAAATTGCAGAAATTGTTCTTATTTTGGGGCAAAAAGGCAGAAATTTCTTATAATTTGGGGCAAAAATGCACAAATTCCCCTTATTTTGAGTTAAAAATGCTGAAATTCCCCTTATTTGGGGGCAAAAAGGCAGAAATTTTCCTCATTTTGAAAAAAATTGCAGAAATTTCACTTATTTCAGGGTAATAAGTCAGAAATTTTCCTTATTTTTGGGCAAAAAAGACAGAAATTCCCTTTGTTTTAGGGGAAAAAAACAGAAATTCCACTTATTTAGAGCCAAAAAAGCAGAAATTCCCCTTATTTTGGAACAAAAATGAAGAAATTTCCCTTTTTTATGGCAAAAAGATATGCATTCTTCTTATTTTCGGGCAAAAAGGCAGAAAATCTTCGTATTTTGGAGCAAAATAGCAGAAATTTCTTTAATTGTGGGGCAAAAAGGCAGAAATTCCCTATATATTGGGGCAAAAATACAGAAATTCTCCTTATTTGGGGGCAAAACTCAGAATTTTCACTTATTTTGGGGCAAAATTGCAGAAATTTCACTTATTTCAGAAAAAAACATAAATTTTCTTATTTTGGGGAAAAAAGGCAGAAATTTCTTTTATTTTGGTACAAAATTGCAGAAATTGTTCTTATTTTGGGGCAAAAAGGCAGAAATTTCCCATATTTTGGGGCAAAAATGGAGAAATTCCCCATATTTTGAGGTAAAAAGGCTGAAATTCCCTTTATTTGGGGGAAAAAATGCAGAAATTTCCCTTATTTCGGGGCAAAATTGCAGAAATTTCACTTATTTCAGGGTAATAAGTCAGAAATTTTTCTTATTTCGGGGCAAAAAGACAGAAATTCCCTTTTTTGGGGGGGAAAAAACAGAAATTCCACTTATTTAGAGGCAAGAAAGCAGAAATTCCCCTTATTTTGGAGCAAAATGAAGAAATTTCCCTTTTTTATGGCAAAAAGATAAGCATTCTTCTTGTTTTTGGGCAAAAAGGCAGAAATTCCCCGTATTTTGGAACAAAATTGCAGAAATTCCCCTAATTGTGGGGCAAAAAGGCAGAAATTCCCTATATGTTGGGGCAAAAACAGAAATTCTCCTTATTTTGAGGCAAAACTCAGAAATTTCACTTATTTTGGGGCAAAATTGCAGAAATTTCACATATTTTGGGGAAAAATTGCAGAAATTTCACTTATTTCAGAAAAAAGCAGAAATTTTCTTTTTTGGGGCAAAAAGTCAGAAATTTCTTTTATTTAGGTACAAAATTGCAGAATTTGTTCTTATTTTGAAGCAAAAAGGCAGAAATTTTCCATATTTTGGGGCAAAAATGCAGAAATTCCCCTTATTTTGAGGTAAAATGCTGAAATTTTCTTTATTTGGAGGCAAAAATGCAGAAATTCCCCGTATTTTGGAACAAAATTGCAGAAATTCCCCTAATTGTGGGGCAAAAAGGCAGAAATTCCCTATATGTTGGGGCAAAAACACAGAAATTCTCCTTATTTTGGGGCAAAACTCAGAAATTCCACTTATTTTGGGGCAAAATTTTAGGAATTTCCCTTATTTTGGGGCAAAACTGCAGAAATTTCACTTATTTTGGGGCAAAATTGCAGAAATTTCACTTATTTCAGAAAAAAAAAGCAGAAATTTTGTTTTTTGGGGCAAAAAGTCAGAAATTTCTTTTATTTTGGTACAAAATTGCAGAAATTGTTCTTATTTTGGGGCAAAAAGGAAGAAATTTTTCATATTTTGGGGCAAAAATGCAGAAATTCCCCCTATTTTGAGGTAAAATGCTGAAATTCCCTTTATTTGGGGGCAAAAACGCAGAAATTCCCCGTATTTTTGAAAAAATTGCAAAAATTCCCCTAATTGTGGGGCAAAAAGGCAGAAATTCCCTATATGTTGGGGCAAAAAGACAGAAATTCTCCTTATTTTAGGGCAAAACTCAGAAATTTCACTTATTTGGGGGCAACATTGCAGAAATTTCACTTATTTCAGAATAATATGTCAGAAATTATCTTTATTTTGGGGCAAAAAGACAGAAATTTTCTATGTTTTCGGGGAAAAAGACAGAAATTCCACTTATTTAGAGGCAAAAAAGCAGAAATTCCCCTTATTTTGGAGCAAAAATGAAGAAATTTCCCTTTTTTATGGCAAAAAGGAATGCATTCTTCTTATTTTCGGGCAAAAAGGCAGAAATACCCCTATTTTGGAGCAAAATTGCAGAAATTCCCCTAATTGTGGGGCAAAAAGGCAGAAATTCCCTATATGTTGGGGCACAAAGACAGAAATTCTCCTTATTTTGGGGCAAAACTCAGAAATTTCACTTGTTTTGGGGCAAAATTGCAGAAATTTCACTTATTTCAGAAAAAAAAGCAGAAATTTTCTTTTTTGGGGGCAAAAAGGCAGAAATTTATTTTTTGACAAAATTGCAGAAATTTTTCTTATTTTGGGAAAAAGGCAGAAATTTCCCATATTTTGGGGCAAAAATGCAGAAATTCCCCTTATTTTAAGGTAAAAATGCTGAACTTCCCCTTATTTGGGGGCAAAAAGGAAGAAATTTCCCTTATTTTGGAGCAAAACTTAGAAATTTCAATTATTTTGGGGCAAAATTGCAGAAATTTCACTTATTTCCGAAAAAAAGCAGAAATTTTCTAATTTGGGGGCAAAAAGGCAGATATTTCTTTTATTTTGGTACAAAATTGCAGAAATTGTTCTTATTTGGGGGCATTAGGCAGAAATTTCCCATATTTTGGGGCATAAAAGCAGAAATTCCCCTTATTTTGGAGCAAAAATGAAGAAATTTCCCTTTTTTATGGCAAAAAGGTATGCATTCTTCATTTTTTCGGGCAAAAAGACAGAAATTCCCCATATTTTGGAGCAAAATTGCAGAAAACCCCCTAATTGTGGGCCAAAAAGGCAGGAATTCTTTATATGTTGGGGCAAAAAGACAGTAATTCTTCTTATTTTGGCGCAAAACTCAGAAATTTCAATTATTTTAGGGCAAAATTGCAGAAATTTCACTTATTTCAGTAAAAAAGCACAAATTTTCTTATTTTGGGGCAAAAAGGCAGAAATTTCTTTTATTTTGGTACAAAATTGCAGAAATTGTTCTTATTTTGGGGCATTAGGCAGAAATTTCCCATATTTTGGGGCAAAAATGCAATAATTCTTCTTATTTTGAGGTAAAAAGGCTGAAATTCCTTTTATTTGGGGGCAAAAAGGCAGAAATCCCCCGTATTTTGGAGCAAAATTGCAGAAATTCCTTTAATTGTGGGGCAAAAAGGCAGAAATTCCCTATATGTTGAGGCAAAAAGACAGAAATTCTCCTTATTTTGGGGCAAAACTCAGAAATTCCAAATATTTTGGGTCAAAATTCCAGAAATTTCCCTTATTTTGTGGCAAAATTGCAGAAATTTCACTTATTTTGAAGCAAAATTGCAGAAATTTCACTTATTTCAGGAAAAAGGCAGAAGTTTTCCTTATTTTGAAGCAAAAAGGCAGAAATTCCAAATATTTTGTGGCAAAAATGCAGAAATTCCCCTTATTTTGAGGAAAAAAGGCTTAAATTCCCCTTATTTGGGGGAAAAAAGACAGAAATTTTCCTTATTTTGGGGCAAAATTGCAGAAATTTCACTTACTTCAGGGTAACAAGTCAGAAATTTTCCTTCTTTTGGGGCAAAAAAGACAGAAATTCCATTTGTATTGGGAGAAAAAGACAGAAATTCCACTTATTAAGAGGCAAAAAAGCAGAAATTCCCCTTATTTTGGAGCAAAAATGAAGAAATTTCCCTTTTTTATGGCAAAAGGGTATGCATTCTTTTTGTTTTCGGGTAAAAAGGCAGAAATTCCCCGTATTTTGGAGCAAAATTGCAGAAATTCCCCTAATTGTGGGACAAAAAGGCAGAAATTTTCTATATTTTTGGGCAAAAAGACAGAAATTCACCTTATTTTGGGGCATAACTCAGAAATTCCACTTATTTTGGGGCAAAATTCCAGGAATTTCCCTTATTTTGGGACAAAACTGCAGAAATTTCACTTATTTTGGGGCAAAATTGCGGAAATTTCACTTATTTCAGAAAAAAAAAAGCAGAAATTTTCTTTTTTGGGGCAAAAAGTCAGAAATTTCTTTTATTTTGGTACAAAATTGCAGAAAATGTTCTTATTTTGGGGCAAAAAGGCAGAAATTTCCCATATTTTAGGGCAAAAATGCAGAAATTCTCCTTATTTTGAGGTAAAATGCTGAAATTCCCCTTATTTGGGGCAAAAAGGCAGAAATTTCCCTCATTTTGGGGCAAAATTGCAGATATTTCACTTATTTTGCGGCAAAATTGCAGAAATTTCACTTATTTCAGGAAAAAAGGCAGAAGTTTTCCTTATTTTGGGGCAAAAGAGAAAAAATTCCAAATATTTTGTGGCAAAAATTCAGAAATTCCCCTTATTTTGAAGTAAAAAGTCTGAAATTCCCTTTATTTGGGGGCAAAAAGGCAGAAATTTCTCTAATTTTGGGGCAAAATTGCAGAAATTTCATTTATTTCAGAGAAAAATGCAGAAATTTTCTTTTTTGGGGCTAAAAGTGAGAAATTTCTTTTATTTTGGTACAAAATTGCAGAAATTGTTCTTATTTGGGGGCAAAAATGCAGAAATTCCTCTTCTTTTGAGGTAAAATGCTGAAATTCCCCTTATTTGGGGGCAAAAAGGCAGAAATTCCCCGTATTTTGGAGCAAAATTGCAGAAATTCCCCTAATTGTAAGGCAAAAAGGCAGAAATTCCCTATATGTTTGGGCAAAAAGACAGAAATTCTCCTTATTTTAGGGCAAAACTCAGAAATTTCACTTATTTTGGGGCAAAATTGCAGAAATTTCACTTATTTAAGAAAAAAAAGCAGAAATTTTCTTATTTTGGGGCAAAAAGGCAGAAATTTCTTTTATTTTGGTACAAAATTGCAGAAATTTTTCGTATTTTGGGAAAAAGGCAGAAATTTCCCATATTTTTGGGCAAAAATGCAGAAATTCCTCTTATTTTAAGGTAAAAATGCTGAACTTCCCATCATTTGGTAGCAAAAAGGCAGAAATTTTTCTTATTTTGGGGCAAAACTTAGAAATTTCAATTATTTTGGGGCAAATAGCAGAAATTTCACTTATTTCCAAAAAAAAAAAGAAATTTTCTAATTTTGGGGCAAAAGGCAGATATTTCTTTTATTTTTGTACAAAATTGCAGAAATTTTCCTTATTTTGGGGCAAAAAGGATGACATTTCCCATATTTGGGGGCAAAAATGCAGAAATTCCCCTTATTTTGAGGTAAAAAGGCTGAAATTCCCCTTATTTGGGGCCAAAAAGGCGGAAATTTCTTTTATTTTGGGGCATAATTGCAGAAATTTCACTTATTTCAGAATAATAAGTCAGAAATTATCTTTACATTGGGGCAAAAAGACAGAAATTTTCTATGTTTTGGGGGAAAAGACAGAAATTCCACTTATTTAGAGGCAAAAAAGCAGAAATTCCCCTTATTTTGGAGCAAAAATGAAGAAATTTCCCTTTTTTATAGCAAAAAGGTATGCATTCTTCTTATTTTCGAGCAAAAAGACAGAAATTCCCCGTATTTTGGAGCAAAATTGCAGAAATCCCCCTAATTGTGAGCCAAAAAGGCAGAAATTCCCTATATGTTGGGGCAAAAAGACAGAAATTCTCCTTATTTTGGGGCAAAACTCAGAAATTTCACTTATTTTAGGGCAAAATTGCAGAAATTTCACTTATTTCAGACAAAAAAGCAGAAATTTTATTTTTTGGGGCAAAAAGTCAGAAATTTCTTTTATTTAGGTACAAAATTGCAGAATTTGTTCTTATTTTGGGGCAAAAGGGCAGATATTTCCCATATTTTGGGGCAAAAATGCAGAAATTTCCCTTATTTTCAGGTAAAAAGGCTGATATTTTCCTTATTTGGGGGCAAAAAGGCAGAAATTTCCCTCATTTTGGGGCAAAATTGCAAAAATTTCACTTATTTAAGGGTAATAATTCAGAAATTTTTCTTATTTTTGGGCAAAAAAGACAGAAATTCCCTTTGTTTTGGGGGAAAAAGACATAAATTCCACTTATTTAGAGGCAAAAAAGCAGAAATGTCTCTTATTTTGGAGCAAAAATGAAGAAATTTTTCTTTTTTATGGCAAAAAGGTATGCATTCTTCTTATTTTCGGGCAAAAAGGCAGTAATTCCCCGTAATTTGGAGCAAAATTGCAGAAATTCCCTTAATTGTGGGGCAAAAAGGCAGAAATTTTCTATATGTTGGGGCAAAAACAGAAATTCTTTTTATTTTGGGGAAAAACTCAAAAATTTCACTTATTTTGGGGCAAAATTGCAGAAATTTTTCTTATTTTGGGGCAAAATTGCAGAAATTTCACATATTTTGGGGCAAAATTTCAGAAATTTCATTTATTTCAGACAAAAAAGCAGAAATTTTCTTTTTTGGGGCAAAAAGTCAGAAATTTCTTTTATTTTGGTACAAAATTGCAGAATTTGTTCTTATTTTGAGGCAAAAAGGCAGAAATTTTTCATATTTTGGGACAAAAATGCAGAAATTTCCCTTATTTTGAGGTAAAAAGGCTGATATTTTCCTTATTTGGGGGCAAAAATGCAGAAATTTCCCTCATTTTGGGGCAAAATTGCAGAAATTTCACTTATTTCATGGTAATAAGTCAAAAATTTTCCTTATTTTGGGGCAAAATAGACAGAAATTCCCTTTGTTTTGGGGGACAAAGACAGAAATTCCACTTATTTAGGGGCAAAAAAGCAGAAATTCCCCTTATTATGGAGCAAAAATGAAGAAATTTCCCTTTTTTATGGCAAAAAGGTATGCATTCTTCTTATTTTCGGGCAAAAAGGCAGAAATTCCCCGTATTTTGGAGCAAAATTGCAGAAATTCCCCTAATTGTGGGGCAAAAAGGCAGAAATTCCCTATATGTTTGGGCAAAAAGACAGAAATTCTCCTTATTTTGGGGCAAAACTCAGAAATTTCACTTATTTTGGGGCAAAATTGCAGAAATTTCACTTATTTCAGAAAAAAAGGAGAAATTTTCTTATTTTGGGGCAAAAAGGCAGAAATTTCTTTTATTTTGGTACAAAATTGCAGAATTTGTTCTTATTTTGGGGCAAAAAGGCAGAAATTTCCCATATTTTGGGGCAAAAATGCAGAAATTCCCCTTATTTTGAGGTAAAAAGGCTGAAATTCCCATTATTTGGGGGCAAAAATGCAGAAATTTTCCTTATTTTGGGGCAAAATTGCAGAAATTTCACTTATTTCAGAATAATAAGTCAGAAATTATCTTTATTTTGGGGCAAAAAGAAAGAAATTCCCTTTGTTTTGGGGGAAAAAGACAGAAATTCCACTTATTTAGAGGCAAAAAAGCAGAAATTCTTCTTATTTTGGAGCAAAAATGAAGAAATTTCCCTTTTTTATGGCAAAAAGGTATGCATTCTTCTTATTTTCGGGCAAAAAAACAGAAATTCCCCGTATTTTGGAGCAAAATTGCAGAAATCCCCCTAATTGTGGGCCAAAAAGACAGGAATTCCCTGTATGTTGGGGCAAAAAGACAGAAATTCTCCTTATTTTGGGGCAAAACTCAGAAATTTCACTTATTTTAGGGCAAAATTGCAGAAATTTCAAATATTTCAGTTAAAAAGCAGAAATTTTCTTATTTTGGGGAAAAAAGGCAGAAATTTCTTTTATTTTGGTACAAAATTGTGGAAATTGTTCTTATTTTGGGGCAAAAAGGCAGAAATTTCCCATAATTTGGGGCAAAAATGCAGAAATTCCCCTTATTTTGAGGTAAAAATGCTGAAATTCCCCTTATTTGGGGGCAAAAAGGCAGAAATTTTCCTCATTTTGGAAAAAAATTGCAGAAAATTCACTTATTTCAGGGTAATAAGTCAGAAATTTTCCTTAATTTGGGGCAAATAAGACAGAAATTCCCTTTGTTTTAGGGAAAAAAAACAGAAATTCCACTTATTTAGAGCCAAAAAAGCAGAAATTCCCCTTATTTTGGAGCAAAAATGAAGATATTTCCCTTTTTTATGGCAAAAAGATATGCATTCTTCTTATTTTCGGGCAAAAAGGCAGAAAATCTTCGTATTTTGGAGCAAAATAGCAGAAATTCCTTTAATTGTGGGGCAAAAAGGCAGAAATTCCCTATATATTGGGGCAAAAATACAGAAATTCTCCTTATTTGGAAGCAAAACTCAGAATTTTCAATTATTTTGGGGCAAACTTGCAGAAATTTAACTTATTTCAGAAAAAAAACATAAATTTTCTTATTTTGGGGAAAAAAGACAGAAATTTCTTTTATTTTGGTACAAAATTGCAGAAATTGTTCTTATTTTGGGGCAAAAAGACAGAAATTTCTCATATTTTGGGGCAAAAATGCAGAAATTCCCCTTATTTTGAGGTAAAAAGGCTGAAAATCCCTTTATTTGGAAGCAAAAATGCAGAAATTTCCCTTATTTAGGGGCAAAATTGCAAAAATTTCACTTATTTCAGGGTAATAAGTCAGAAATTTTCCTTATTTTGGGGCAAAAAAGACAGAAATTCCCTTTGTTTTGGGGGAAAAAAAAGAAATTCCACATATTTAGAGGCAAGAAAGCAGAAATTCCCCTTATTTTGGAGCAAAATGAAGAAATTTCCCTTTTTTATGGCCAAAAGGTATGCATTCTTCTTGTTTTTGGGCAAAAAGGCAGTAATTCCCCGTATTTTGGAGCAAAATTGCAGAAATTCCCCTAATTGTGGGGCAAAAAGGCAGAAATTCCCTATATGTTGGGGCAAAAACAAAAATTCTCCTTATTTTGAGGCAAAACTCAGAAATTTCACTTATTTTGGGGCAAAATTGCAGAAATTTCACATATTTTGGGGAAAAATTGCAGAAATTTCACTTATTTCAGAAAAAAGCAGAAATTTTCTTTTTTGAGGCAAAAAGTCAGAAATTTCTTTTATTTAGGTACAAAATTGCAGAATTTGTTCTTATTTTGGGGCAAAAGGGCAGAAATTTCCCATATTTAGGGGCAAAAATGCAAAAATTTTCCTTATTTTGAGGTAAAAAGGCTGATATTTTTATTATTTGGGGGCAAAAAGACAGAAATTTCCCTCATTTTGGGGCAAAATTGCAGAAATTTCACTTATTTCAGGGTAATAAGTCAGAAATTTTTCTTATTTTGGGGCAAAAAAGACAGAAATTACCTTTGTTTTGGGGGAAAAAACAGAAATTCCACTTATTTAGAGGCAAAAAAGCAGAAATTCTTCGTATTTTGGAGCAAAAATTTAGAAATTTCCCTTTTTTTATGGCAAAAAAGTATGCATTCTTTTTATTTTCGGACGAAAAGGCAGTAATTCCCCGTATTTTGGAGCAAAATTGCAGAAATTTCCCTAATTGTGGCGCAAAAAGGCACAATTTCCCTATATGTTGGGGAAAAAACAGAAAATCTCTTTATTTTGGGGCAAAACTCAGAAATTTCACTTATTTTGGGGCAAAATTGCAGAAATTTCACATATTTTGGGGAAAAATTGCAGAAATTTCACTTATTTCAGAAAAAAGCAGAAATTTTCTTTTTTGAGGCAAAAAGTCAGAAATTTCTTTTATTTAGGTACAAAATTGCAGAATTTGTTCTTATTTTGGGGCAAAAGGGCAGAAATTTCCCATATTTAGGGGCAAAAATGCAAAAATTTTCCTTATTTTGAGGTAAAAAGGCTGATATTTTTATTATTTGGGGGCAAAAAGACAGAAATTTTCCTCATTTTGGGGCAAAATTGCAGAAATTTCACATATTTCAGGGTAATAAGTCAGAAATTTTTCTTATTTTGGGGCAAAAAAGACAGAAATTCCCTTTGTTTTGGGGGAAAAAACAGAAATTCCACTTATTTAGAGGCAAAAAAGCAGAAATTCTTCGTATTTTGGAGCAAAAATTTAGAAATTTCCCTTTTTTTATGGCAAAAAAGTATGCATTCTTTTTATTTTCGGACGAAAAGGCAGTAATTCCCCGTATTTTGGAGCAAAATTGCAGAAATTTCCCTAATTGTGGCGCAAAAAGGCACAATTTCCCTATATGTTGGGGAAAAAACAGAAAATCTCTTTATTTTGGGGCAAAACTCAGAAATTTCACTTATTTTGGGGCAAAATTGCAGAAATTTCACATATTTTGGGGAAAAATTGCAGAAATTTCACTTATTTCAGAAAAAAGCAGAAATTTTCTTTTTTGAGGCAAAAAGTCAGAAATTTCTTTTATTTAGGTACAAAATTGCAGAATTTGTTCTTATTTTGGGGCAAAAGGGCAGAAATTTCCCATATTTAGGGGCAAAAATGCAAAAATTTTCCTTATTTTGAGGTAAAAAGGCTGATATTTTTATTATTTGGGGGCAAAAAGACAGAAATTTTCCTCATTTTGGGGCAAAATTGCAGAAATTTCACATATTTCAGGGTAATAAGTCAGAAATTTTTCTTATTTTGGGGCAAAAAAGACAGAAATTCCCTTTGTTTTGGGGGAAAAAACAGAAATTCCACTTATTTAGAGGCAAAAAAGCAGAAATTCTTCGTATTTTGGAGCAAAAATTAAGAAATTTCCCTTTTTTAATGGCAAAAAAGTATGCATTCTTTTTATTTTCGGGCGAAAAGGCAGTAATTCCCCGTATTTTGGAGAAAAATTGCAGAAATTCCCCTAATTGTGGGGCAAAAAGGCAGAAATTCCCTATATGTTTGGGCAAAAAGACAGAAATTCTCCTTATTTTGGGGCAAAACTCAGAAATTTCACTTATTTTGGGGCAAAATTGCAGAAATTTTTCCTTATTTTGGGGCAAAATTGCAGAAATTTCACATATTTTGGGGCAAAATTTCAGAAATTTCACTTATTTCAGAAAAAAAAGCAAAATTTTCTTTTTGGGGGCAAGAAGTCAGAAATTTCTTTTATTTTGGTACAAAATTGCAGAATTTGTTCTTATTTTGAGGCAAAAAGGCAAAAATTTCCCATATTTTGGGGCAAAAATGCAGAAATTCCCCTGATTTTGAGTTAAAAAGGCTGAAATTCCCCTTATTTGGGGGCAAAAAAACAGAAATTTTCCTCATTTTGGGGCAAAATTGCAGAAATTTCACTTATTTCAGGGTAATAAGTCAGAAATTTTCCTTATTTTCGGGCAAAAAGACAGAAAATCCCCGTATTTTGGAGCAAAATTGCAGAAATTCCATTAATTGTGGGTCAAATAGGCAGAAATTCCTTATATATTGGGGCAAAAATACAGAAATTCTCCTTATTTGGGGGCAAAACTCAGAATTGTCACTTATTTTGGGGCAAAATTGCAGAAATTTCACTTATTTCAGAAAAAAAGCAGAAATTTTATTTTTTGGGGCAAAAAGTCAGAAATTTCTTTTATTTAGGTACAAAATTGCAGAATTTGTTCTTATTTTGAAGCAAAAGGGCAGAAATTTCCCATATTTTGGGGCAAAAATGCAGAAATTTCCCTTATTTTCAGGTAAAAAGGCTGATATTTTCCTTATTTGGGGGCAAAAAGGCAGAAATTTCCCTCATTTTGGGGCAAAATTGCCGAAATTTCACTTATTTCAGGGTAATAAGTCAGAAATTTTTCTTATTTTGGGGCAAAAAGACAGAAATTCCCTTTGTTTTGGGGGAAAAAGACAGAAATTCCACTTATTTAGAGGCAAAAAAGCAGAAATTCCCCTTATTTTGGAGCAAAAATTAAGAAATTTCCCTTTTTTATGGCAAAAAGGTATGCATTCTTCTTATTTTCGGGCAAAAAGGCAGTAATTCCCCGTATTTTGGAGCAAAATTGCAGAAATTCCCCTAATTGTGGGGCAAAAAGGCAGAAATTCCCTATATGTTGGGGCAAAAACAGAAATTCCCGTTATTTTGGGGCAAAACTAAAAAATTTCACTTATTTTGGGGCAAAATTGCAGAAATTTTTCTTATTTTGAGGCAAAATTGCAGAAATTTCCCATATTTTGGGGCAAAATTTCAGAAATTTCACTTATTTCAGAAAAAAAAAGCAGAAATTTTCTTTTTTGGGGCAAAAAGTCAGAAGTTTCTTTTATTTTGGTACAAAATTGCAGAATTTGTTCTTATTTTGAGGCAAAGAGGCAGAAATTTTCCATATTTTGGGGCAAAAATGCAGAAATTTCCCTTATTTTGAGGTAAAAAGGCTGATATTTTCCTTATTTGGGGGCAAAAAGGCAGAAATTTCCCTCATTTTGGGGCAAAATTGCAGAAATTTCACTTATTTCAGGGTAATAAGTCAGAAATTTTCCTTATTTTGGGGCAAAAAAGACAGAAATTCCCTTTGTTTTGGGGGAAAAAGACAGAAATTCCACTTATTTAGAGGCAAAAAAGCAGAAATTCCCCTTATTTTGGAGCAAAAATGAAGAAATTTCCTTTTTATGGCAAAAAGGTATGCATTATTCTTATTTTCGGGCAAAAAGGCAGAAATTCCCCTATTTTGGAGAAAAATTGCAGAAATTCCCCTAATTGTGGTGCAAAAAGGCAGAAATTCGTATATGTTGGGGCAAAAAGACAGAAATTCTCCTTATTTTGGGGCAAAACTCAGAAATTTCACTTATTTTGAGGCAAAATTGCAGAAATTTCACTTATTTCAGAAAAAAAAGCAGAAATTTTCTTATTTTGGTGCAAAAAGGCAGAAATTTCTTTTATTTTGGTACAAAATTGCAGAAATTTTTTTATCTTGGGAAAAAGGCAGAAATTTCCCATATTTTGGGGCAAAAATGCAGAAATTCCCCTTATTTTAAAGTAAAAATGCTGAACTTCCCCTTATTTGGGGGCAAAAAGGCAGAAATTTCCCTTATTTTCGGGCAAAACTTAGAAATTTCAATTATTTTGTGGCAAAATTGCAGAAATTTCACTTATTTCCGAAAAAAAGCACAAATATTCTAATTTTGGGGCAAAAAGGCAGATATTTCTTTTATTTTTGTACATAATTGCAGAAATTTTCCTTATTTTGGGGCAAAAAGGCAGACATTTCCCATATTTTGGGGCAAAAATGCAGAAATTCCCCTTATTTTGAGGAAAAAAGGCTGAAATTCCCATTATTTGGAAGCAAAAAGGCAGAAATTTTCCTTATTTTGGGGCAAAATTGCAGAAATTTCACTTATTTCAGAATAATAAGTCAGAAATTATCTTTATTTTGGGGCAAAAAGACAGAAATTCCCTTTGTTTTGGGGGAAAAAGACAGAAATTCCACTTATTTAGAGGCAAAAAAGCAGAAATTCCCCTTATTTTGGAGCAAAAATGAAGAAATTTCCCTTTTTTATGGCAAAAAGATATGCATTCTTCTTATTTTCGGGCAAAAAGGCAGAAAATCCCCGTATTTTGGAGCAAAATTGCAGAAATTCCTTTAATTGTGGGGCAAAAAGGCAGAAATTCCCTATATATTGGGGCAAAAATACAGAAATTCTCCTTATTTGGGGGCAAAACTCAGAATTTTCACTTATTTTGGGGCAAAATTGCAGAAATTTCACTTATTTAAGAAAAAAAGCAGAAATTTTTTTATTTTGTGGCAAAAAGGCAGAAATTTCTTTTATTTTGGTACAAAATTGCAGAAATTTTTCTTATTTTGGGGCAAAAAGGCAGAAATTTCCCATATTTTGGGGCAAAAAGGCAGAAATTCCCCTTATTTTGAAGTAAAAAGGCTGAAATTCCCCTTATTTGGGGGCAAAAAGGCAGAAATTTCCCTTATTTAGGGGCAAAATTGCAGAAATTTCACTTATTTCAGGGTAATTAGTCAGAAATTTTCCTTATTTTGGGGCAAAAAAGACAGAAATTCACTATGTTTTGGGGGAAAAAGACAGAAATTCCACTTATTTAGAGGCAAAAAAGCAGAAATTCCCCTTATTTTGGAGCAAAAATGAAGAAATTTCCCTTTTTTATGGCAAAAAGATTTGCATTCTTCTTATTTTCGGGCAAAAAGGCAGAAATTCCCCGTATTTTGGAGCAAAATTGCAGAAATCCCCTAATTGTGGGGCAAAAATGCAGAAATTCTCTATATGTTGGGGCAAAAAGACAGAAATTCTCCTTATTTTGGGGCAAACTCAGAAATTTCACTTATTTTGGGGCAAAATTGCAGAAATTTCACTTATTTCAGAAAAAAAGAAATTTTCTTATTTTGGGGCAAAAAGGCAGAAATTTCTTTTATTTTGGTACAAAATTGCAGAAATTTTTCTTATTTTGGGCAAAAAGGCAGAAATTTCCCATATTTTGGGAAAAATGCAAAAATTCCCCTTATTTTGAGGTAAAAATGCTGAAATTCCCCTTATTTGGGGGCAAAAAGGCAGATTCCACTTATTTTGGGGCAAAACTCAGAAATTTCACTTATTTTGTGGCAAAATTGCAGAAATTTCACTTATTTCAGGAAAAAAGGCAGAAGTTTTCTTTATTTTGGTGCAAAAAGGAAAAAATTCCAAATATTTTGTGGCAAAAATGCAGAAATTACCCTTATTTTGAGGTAAAAAGGCTGAAATTTCCTTTATTTGGGGGAAAAAGGCAGAAATTTCCCTTATTTTGGGGCAAAATTGCAGAAAATTCACTTATTTCAGAAAAAAAGCAGAAATTTTCTTTTTTGGGGCTAAAAGTCAGAAATTTCTTTTATTTTGGTACAAAATTGAAGAAATTGTTCTTATTTTGGGGCAAAAAGGCAGACATTTCCCATATTTTGGGGCAAAAATGCAGAAATTCCCCTTATTTTGAGGTAAAATGCTGAAATTTCCCTTATTTGGTGGCAAAATAGCAGAAATTTCCCTCATTTTGGGGCAAAATTGCAGAAATTTCACTTATTTAAGGATAATAAGTCAGTAATTTTCCTTATTTTGGGGCAAAAAAGACAGAAATTCCCTTTGTTTGGGAAGAAAAATACAGAAATTCCACTTATTTAGAGGCAAAAAAGCAGAAATTCCCTTTATTTTGGAGCAAAAATGAAGAAATTTCCCTTTTTTATTGCAAAAAGGTATGCATCTTCTTATTTTCGGGCAAAAAGGCAGAAATTCCCAGTATTTTGAAGCAAAATTGCAGAAATTCCCCTATATGTGGGGCAAAAAGGCAGAAATTTCCTATATGTTAGGGCAAAAAGAGAGAAATTCTCCTTATTTTGGGGCAAAACTCAGAAATCCCACTTATTTTGGGGCAAAATTTCAGAAATTTCCCTTATTTTGGGCAAAATTGCAGAAATTTCACTTATTTTGGGGAAAAATTGCAGAAATTTCACTTATTTAAGTAAAAAAAAGCAGAAATTTTCTTTTTTGGGCAAAAAGTCAGAAATTTCTTTTATTTTGATATAAAATTGCAGAAATTGTTCTTATTTTGGGGCATAAGGCAGAAATTTCCCATATTTTGGGGAAAAATGCAGAAATTCCCCTTAATTTGAGGTAAAAAGGCTGAAATTCCCTTTATTTGGAGGCAAAAAGGCATAAATTCCTCGTATTTTGGAGCAAAATTGCAGAAATTCCTTTAATTATGAAGCAAAAAGGCAGAAATTCCCTATATATTGGGGAAAAATACAGAAATTCTCCTTATTTGGGGGCAAAACTCAGAATTTTCACTTATTTTGGGGCAAAATTGCAGAAATTTCACTTATTTAAGAAAAAAAGCAGAAATTTTCTTATTTTGGGGCAAAAAGGCAGAAATTTCTTTTATTTTGGTACAAAATTGCAGAAATTTTTTTATTTTTGGGCAAAAAGGCAGAAATTTCCCATATTTTGGGGCAAAAAGGCAGAAATTCCCCTTATTTTGAAGTAAAAAGGCTGAAATTCCCCTTATTTGGGGGCAAAAAGGCAGAAATTTCCCTTACTTAGGGGCAAAATTGCAGAAATTTCACTTATTTCAGGGTAATTAGTCAGAAATTTTCCTTATTTTGGGGCAAAAAAGACAGAAATTCACTTTGTTTTGGGGGAAAAAGACAGAAATTCCACTTATTTAGAGGCAAAAAAGCAGAAATTCCCCTTATTTTGGAGCAAAAATGAAGAAATTTCCCTTTTTTATGGCAAAAAGATATGCATTCTTCTTATTTTGGCAAAAAGGCAGAAATTCCCCGTATTTTGGAGCAAAATTGCAGAAATCCCCTAATTGTGGGGCAAAAATGCAGAAATTCCCTATATGTTGGGGCAAAAAGACAGAAATTCTCCTTATTTTGGGGCAAACTCACAAATTTCAGTTCTTTTGGGGCAAAATTGCAGAAATTTCACTTATTTCAGAAAAAAAGGAGAAATTTTCTTATTTTGGGGCAAAAAGGCAGAAATTTCTTTTATTTTGGTACAAAATTGCAGAAATTTTTCTTATTTTTGGGCAAAAAGGCAGAAATTTCCCATATTTTGGGAAAAATGCAAAAATTCCCCTTATTTTGAGGTAAAAATGCTGAAATTCCCCTTATTTGGGGGCAAAAAGGCAGAAATTCCCCTTATTTTGGGACAAAACTCAGAAATTTCACTTATTTTGTGGCAAAATTGCAGAAATTTCACTTATTTCAGGAAAAAAGGCAGAAGTTTTCCTTATTTTGGTGCAAAAAGAAAAAAATTCCAAATATTTTGTGGCAAAAATGCAGAAATTCCCCTTATCTTGAGGTAAAAAGGCTGAAATTTCCTTTATTTGGGGGCAAAAAGGCAGAAATTTCCCTTATTTTGGGGCAAAATTGCAGAAATTTCACTTATTTCAGAAAAAAAGCAGAAATTTTCTTTTTTGGGGCTAAAAGTCAGAAATTTCTTTTATATTGGTACAAAATTGCAGAAATTGTTCTTATTTTGGGGCAAAAAGGCAGACATTTCCCATATTTT
Source organism: Micromys minutus (assembly GCF_963924665.1). Taxonomy (NCBI): domain Eukaryota; kingdom Metazoa; phylum Chordata; class Mammalia; order Rodentia; family Muridae; genus Micromys; species Micromys minutus. Next base: position 53,049 of record NW_027667839.1, on the reverse strand, counting down.
GGGGCAAAAATGCAGAAATTCCCCTTATTTTGAGGTAAAATGCTGAAATTTCCCTTATTTGGCGACAAAATAGCAGAAATTTCCCTTATTTTGGGCAAAATTGCAGAAATTTCACTTATTTTGGGGAAAAATTGCAGAAATTTCACTTATTTAAGTAAAAAAAAGCAGAAATTTTCTTTTTTGGGCAAAAAGTCAGAAATTTCTTTTATTTTGATATAAAATTGCAGAAATTGTTCTTATTTTGGGGAATAAGGCAGAAATTTCTCATATTTTGGGGAAAAATGTAGAAATTCCCTTTATTTTGAGGTAAAAAGGCTGAAATTCCCTTTATTTGGGGGCAAAAAGGCTGAAATTCCTCGTATTTTGGAGCAAAATTGCAATAATTCCTTTAATTGTGGGGCAAAAAGGCAGAAATTCCCAATATGTTGGACAAAAAGACAGAAATTCTCTTTATTTTGGGGCAAAACTCAGAAATTCCACTTATTTTGGGGCAAAATTCCAGAAATTTTCCTTTTTTTGGGGGCAAAATTGCAGAAATTTCACTTATTTTGGGGAAAAATTGCAGAAATTTCACTTATTTAATAAAAAAAGCAGAAATTTTCTTTTTTCGGGCAAAAAGTAAGAAATTTCTTTTATTTTGGTACAAAATTGCAGAAATTGTTCTTATTTTGGGGCAAAAAGGAAGGAATTTCCCATATTTTGGGGCAAAAATGCAGAAATTCCCCTTATTTTGAGATAAAAAGTCTGAAATTCCCTTTATTTGGGGGCAAAATGCAGAAATCCCCCGTATTTTGGAGCAAAATTGCAGAAATTCCTTTAATTGTGGGGCAAAAAGGCAGAAATTCCCTATATATTGGAGCAAAAAGACAGAAATTCTCCTTATTTTGGGGCAAAACTCGGAAATTTCACTTATTTTGGGGCAAAATTCCAGAAATTTTCTTATTTTGGGGCAAAATTGCAGAAATTTCACTTATTTTGGGGAAACATTGCAGAAATTTCACTTATTTAAGTAAAAAAAAGCAAAAATTTTCTTTTTTGAGGCAAAAAGTCAGAAATTTATTTTATTTTGGTACAAAATTGCAGAAATTGTTCTTATTTTGGGGCAAAAAGGCAGAAATCTCCCATATTTTGGAGCAAAAATGCAGAAATTCCCTTTATTTTGAGGTTAAAAGGCTGAAATTCTTTTTATTTGGAGGCAAAAAAGCAGAAATTCCCCGTATTTTGAAGCAAAATTGCAGAAATTCCTTTAATTGTGGGGCAAAAAGGCAGAAATTCCCAATATGTTGGACAAAAAGACAGAAATTCTCTTTATTTTGGGGCAAAACTCAGAAATTCCACTTATTTTGGGGCAAAATTCCAGAAATTTCCCTTATATTGAGGCAAAATTGCAGAAATTTCACTTATTTTGGGGCAAAATTGCAGAAATTTCACTTATTTCAGAAAAAAAGCAGAAATTTTCGATTTTGGGGAAAAAAGGCAGAAACTGCTTTTATTTTGGTACAAAATTGCAGAAATTTTTCTTATTTTGGGGCAAAAGGCAGACATTTCCAATATTTTGGGGCAAAAATGCAGAAATTCCCCTCATTTTGAGGTAAAATGCTGAAATTTCCCTTATTTGGCGGCAAAAAGGCAGAAATTTCCCTCATTTTGGGGCAAAATTGCAGAAATTTCACTTATTTCAGGATAATAAGTCAGTAATTTTCCTTATTTTAGGGCAAAAAAGACAGAAATTCCCTTTGTTTGGGAAGAAAAATACAGAAATTCCACTTATTTAGAGGCAAAAAAGCAGAAATTCCCTTTATTTTGGAGCAAAAATGAAGAAATTTCCCTTTTTATTGCAAAAAGGTATGAATCTTCTTATTTTCGGGCAAAAAGGCAGAAATTCCCAGTATTTTGAAGCAAAATTGCAGAAATTCCCCTATTTGTGGGGCAAAAAGGCAGAAATTTCCTATATGTTAGGGCAAAAGAAAGAAATTCTCATTATTTTGGGGCAAAACTCAGAAATCCCACTTATTTTGGGACAAAATTTCAGATTTCCCTTATTTTGGGCAAAATTGCAGAAATTTCACTTATTTTGGGGAAAAATTGCAGAAATTTCACTTATTTAAGTAAAAAAAAAGCAGAAATTTTCTTTTTTGGGCAAAAAGTCAGAAATTTCTTTTATTTTGATATAAAATTGCAGAAATTGTTCTTATTTTGGGGCATAAGGCAGAAATTTCCCATATTTTGAGGAAAAATGCAGAAATTCCCCTTATTTTGAGGTAAAAAGGCTGAAATTCCCGTTATTTGGGGGCAAAAGGCAGAAATTCCTCGTATTTTGGAGCAAAATTGCAGAAATTCCTTTAATTGTGGGGCAAAAAGGCAGAAATTCCCAATATGTTGGACAAAAAAACAGAAATTCTCTTTATTTTGGGGCAAAACTCAGAAATTCTACTTATTTTGGGGCAAAATTCCAGAAATTTTCCTTTTTTGGGGGCAAAATTGCAGAAATTTCACTTATTTTGGGGAAAAATTGCAGAAATTTCACTTATTTCAGTAAAAAAGCAGAAATTTTCTTATTTTGGGGCAAAAAGGCAGAAATTTCTTTTATTTTGGTACAATATTGCAGAAATTGTTCTTATTTTGGGGCAAAAAGGCAGAAATTTCCCATATTTAGGTGCAAAAATGCAGAAATTCCCCTTATTTTGAGTTAAAAAGGCTGAAATTCCCTTTATTTGGGGGCAAAAAGGCAGAAATTTTTCTAATTTTGGGGCAAAATTGCAGAAATTTCACTTATTTCAGGGTAATAAATCAGAAATTTTCCTTATTTTGGGGCAAAGAAGACAGAAATTCCCTTTGTTTTAGGGGAAAAAACAGAAATTCCACTTATTTAGAGCCAAAAAAGCAGAAATTCCCCTTATTTTGGAGCAAAAATGAAGAAATTTCCCTTTTTTATGGCAAAAAGATATGCATTCTTCTTATTTTCGGGCAAAAAGGCAGAAAATCCCCGTATTTTGGAGCAAAATTGCAGAAATTCCTTTAATTGTGGAGCAAAAAGGCAGAAATTCCCTATATATTGGGGCAAAAATACAGAAATTCTCCTTATTTGGGGGCAAAACTCAGAATTTTCACTTATTTTGGGGCAAAATTGCAGAAATTTCACTTATTTAAGAAAAAAAGCAAAAATTTTCTTATTTTGCGGCAAAAAGGCAGAAATTTCTTTTATTTTGATACAAAATTGCAGAAATTTTTCTTATTTTGGGGCAAAAAGGCAGAAATTTCCCATATTTTGGGGCAAAAAGGCAGAAATTCCCCTTATTTTGAAGTAAAAAGGCTGAAATTCCCCTTATTTGGGGGCAAAAAGGCAGAAATTTCCCTTATTTAGAGGCAAAATTGCAGAAATTTCACTTATTTCAGGGTAATTAGAAAGAAATTTTCCTTATTTTGGGGCAAAAAAACAGAAATTCACTTTGTTTTGGGGGGAAAAGACAGAAATTCCACTTATTTAGAGGCAAAAAAGCAGAAATTCCCCTTATTTTGGAGCAAAAATGAAGAAATTTCCCTTTTTTATGGCAAAAAGATATGCATTCTTCTTATTTTCAGGCAAAAAGGCAGAAAATCCCCGTATTTTGGAGCAAAATTGCAGAAATTCCTTTAATTGTGGGGCAAAAAGGCAGAAATTACCAATATGTTGGACAAAAAAACAGAAATTCTCTTTATTTTGGGGCAAAACTCAGAAATTCCAATTATTTTGGGGCAAAATTCCAGAAATTTTCCTTTTTTGGGGCAAAATTGCAGAAATTTCACTTATTTTGGGGAAAAATTGCAGAAATTTCACTTATGTCAGTAAAAAAGCAGAAATTTTCTTATTTTGGGGCAAAAAGGCAGAAATTTCTTTTATTTTGGTACAAAATTGCAGAAATTGTTCTTATTTTGGAGCAAAAAGGCAGAAATTTCCCATATTTAGGTGCAAAAATGCAGAAATTCCCCTTATTTTGAGTTAAAAAGGCTGAAATTCCCTTTATTTGGGGGCAAAAAGGCAGAAATTTTTCTCATTTTGGGGCAAAATTGCAGAAATTTCACTTATTTCAGGGTAATAAGTCAGAAATTATCCTTATTAGGGGGCAAAGAAGACAGAAATTCCCTTTATTTTAGGGGAAAAAACAGAAATTCCACTTATTTAGAGCCAAAAAAGCAGAAATTCCCCTTATTTTGGAGCAAAAATGAAGAAATTTCCCTTTTTTATGGCAAAAAGATATGCATTCTTCTTATTTTCGGGCAAAAAGGCAGAAAATCCCCGTATTTTGGAGCAAAATTGCAGAAATTCCTTTAATTGTGGGGCAAAAAGCAGAAATTCCCTATATATTGGGGAAAAATACAGAAATTCTCCTTATTTGGGGGCAAAACTCAGAATTTTCACTTATTTTGGGGCAAAATTGCAGAAATTTCACTTATTTAAGAAAAAAAGCAGAAATTTTCTTATTTTGGGGCAAAAAGGCAGAAATTTCTTTTATTTTGGTACAAAATTGCAGAAATTTTTCTTATATTGGGGCAAAAAGGCAGAAATTTCCCATATTTTGGGGCAAAATGGCAGAAATTCCCCTTATTTTGAAGTAAAAAGGCTGAAATTCCCCTTATTTGGGGGCAAAAAGGCAGAAATTTCCCTTATTTAGGGGCAAAATTGCAGAAATTTCACTTATTTCAGGGTAATTAGTCAGAAATTTTCCTTATTTTGGGGCAAAAAAGACAGAAATTCACTTTGCTTTGGGGGAAAAAGACAGAAATTCCACTTATTTAGAGGCAAAAAAGCAGAAATTCCCCTTATTTTGGAGAAAAATGAAGAAATTTCCCCTTTTTATGGCAAAAAGATATGCATTCTTCTTATTTTCGGGCAAAAAGGCAGAAATTCCCCGTATTTTGGAGCAAAATTGCAGAAATCCCATAATTGTGGGGCAAAAATGCAGAAATTCCCTATATGTTGGGGCAAAAAGACAGAAATTCTCCTTATTTTGGGGAAAATTCAGAAATTTCACTTATTTTAGGGCAAAATTGCAGAAATTTCACTTATTTCAGAAAAAAAAGCAGAAATTTTCTTATTTTGGGGCAAAAAGGCAGAAATTTCTTTTATTTTGGTACAAAATTGCAGAAATTTTTCTTATTTTGGGCAAAAAGGCAGAAATTTCCCATATTTTGGGAAAAATGCAAAAATTCCCCTTATTTTGAGGTAAAAATGCTGAAATTCCCCTTATTTGGGGGCAAAAAGGCAGAAATTCCCCTTATTTTGGGGCAAAACTCAGAAATTTCACTTATTTTGTGGCAAAATTGCAGAAATTTCACTTATTTCAGGAAAAAAGGCAGAAGTTTTCCTTATTTTGGTGCAAAAAGGAAAAAATTCCAAATATTTTGTGGCAAAAATGCTGAAATTCCCCTTATTTTGAGGTAAAAAGGCTGAAATTTCCTTTATTTGGGGGCAAAAAGGCAGAAATTTCCCTTATTTTGGGGCAAAATTGCAGAAAATTCACTTATTTCAGAAAAAAGCAGAAATTTTTTTTTGGGGCTAAAAGTCAGAAATTTCTTTTATTTTGGTACAAAATTGCAGAAATTGTTCTTATTTTGGGGCAAAAAGGCAGACATTTCCCATATTTTGGGGCAAAAATGCAGAAATTCCCCTTATTTTGAGGTAAAATGCTGAAATTTCCCTTATTTGGGGGCAAAAAGGCAGAAATTTCCCTCATTTTGGGGCAAAATTGCAGATATTTCACTTATTTCAGGATAATAAGTCAGTAATTTTCCTTATTTTGGGGCAAAAAAGACAGAAATTCCCTTTGTTTGGGAAGAAAAATACAGAAATTCCACTTATTTAGAGGCAAAAAAGCAGAAATTCCCTTTATTTTGGAGCAAATATGAAGAAATTTCCCTTTTTTATTGCAAAAAGGTATGCATCTTCTTATTTTCGGGCAAAAAGGCAGAAATTCCCAGTATTTTGAAGCAAAATTGCAGAAATTCCCCTATATGTGGGGCAAAAAGGCAGAAATTTCCTATATATTAGGGCAAAAAGAGAGAAATTCTCCTTATTTTGTGGCAAAACTCAGAAATCCCACTTATTTTGGGGCAAAATTTCAGAAATTTCCCTTATTTTGGGCAAAATTGCAGAAATTTCACTTATTTTGGGGAAAAATTGCAGAAATTTCACTTATTTAAGTAAAAAAAAGCAGAAATTTTCTTTTTTGGGCAAAAAGTCAGAAATTTCTTTTATTTTGGTATAAAATTGCAGAAATTGTTCTTATTTTGGGGCATAAGGCAGAAATTTCTCATATTTTGGGGAAAAATGCAGAATTTCCCCTTATTTTGAGGTAAAAAGGCTGAAATTCCCTTTATTTGGGGGCAAAAAGGCTGAAATTCCTCGTATTTTGGAGCAAAATTGCAGAAATTCCTTTAATTGTGGGGCAAAAAGTCAGAAATTCCCAATATGTTGGACAAAAAGACAGAAATACTCTTTATTTTGGGGCAAAACTCAGAAATTCCACTTATTTTGGGGCAAAATTCCAGAAATTTTTTTTTGGGGGGGGGCAAAATTGCAGAAATTTCACTTATTTTGGGGAAAAATTGCAGAAATTTCACTTATTTAATAAAAAAAAGCAGAAATTTTCTTTTTTCGGGCAAAAAGTCAGAAATTTCTTTTATTTTGGTACAAAATTGCAAAAATTGTTCTTATTTTGGGGCAAAAAGGAAGGAATTTCCCATATTTTGGGGCAAAAATGCAGAAATTCCCCTTATTTTGAGATAAAAAGGCTGAATTTCCCTTTATTTGGGGGCAAAATGCAGAAATCCCCCGTATTTTGGAGCAAAATTGCAGAAATTCCTTTAATTGTGGGGCAAAAAGGCAGAAATTCCCTATATGTTGGAGCAAAAAGACAGAAATTCTCCTTATTTTGGGGCAAAACTCAGAAATTTCACTTATTTTGGGGCAAAATTCCAGAAATTTTCCTTATTTTGGGGCAAAATTGCAGAAATTTCACTTATTTTGGGGAAAAATTGCAGAAATTTCACTTATTTAAGTAAAAAAAAGCAAAAATTTTCTTTTTTGAGGCAAAAAGTCAGAAATTTATTTTATTTTGGTACAAAATTGCAGAAATTGTTCTTATTTTGGGGCAAAAAGGCAGAAATCTCCCATATTTTGGGGCAAAAATGCAGAAATTCCCTTTATTTTGAGGTAAAAAGGCTGAAATTCTTTTTATTTGGAGGCAAAAAAGCAGAAATTCCCCGTATTTTGAAGCAAAATTGCAGAAATTCCTTTAATTGTGGGGCAAAAAGGCATAAATTCCCAATATGTTGGACAAAAAGACAGAAACTCTCTTTATTTTGGGGCAAAACTCAGAAATTCCACTTATTTTGGGGCAAAATTCCAGAAATTTCCCTTATATTGGGGCAAAATTGCAGAAATTTCACTTATTTTGGGGCAAAATTGCAGAAATTTCACTTATTTCAGAAAAAAAAGCAGAAATTTTTGATTTTGGGGAAAAAAGGCAGAAACTGCTTTTATTTTGGTACAAAATTGCAGAAATTTTTCTTATTTTGGGGCAAAAGGCAGAAATTTCCCATATTTTGGGGCAAAAATGCAGAAATTCCCCTTATTTTGAGGTAAAAATGCTGAAATTCCTTTTATTTGGGGGCAAAAAGGCAGAAATTTCCTTTATTTTGGGGCAAAATTCCAGAAATTTCCCTTATATTGGGGCAAAATTGCAGAAATTTCCCTTATATTGGGGCAAAATTGCAGAAATTTCACTTATTTTGGGGCAAAATTGCAGAAATTTCAATTATTTCAAAAAAAGCAGAAATTTTCTTATTTTGGGGAAAAAAGGCATAAACTGCTTTTATTTTGGTACAAAATTGCAAAAATTTTTCTTATTTTGGGGCTAAAGGCAGAAATTTCCCATATTTTGGGGCAAAAATGCAGAAATTCCCCTTATTTTGAGGTAAAAATGCTGAAAATCCTTTTATTTGGGGGCTAAAAGGCAGAAATTTCCCTTATTTTGGGGCAAAATTGCAGAAATTTCACTTAATTTAGGGTAATAAGTCAGAGATTTTCCTTATTTTGGAGCAAAAAAAACAGAAATTTCCTTTGTTTTGGGGGGAAAAGACAGAAATTCCACTTATTTAGAGGCAAAAAAGCAGAAATTCCCATTATTTTGGAGCAAAAATGAAGAAATTTCCCTTTTTTATGGCAAAAAGGTATGCATTCTTCTTATTTCCGGGAAAAGGTAGAAATTCCCCGTATTTTGGAGCAAAATTGCAGAAATTCCACTAATTGTGGGGCAAAAAGGAGAAATTCCCTATATGGTGGGGCAAAAAGACAGAATTTCTCCTTATTTTGGGGCAAAACTCAGAAATTTCACATATTTTGGGGCAAAATTGCAGAAATTTCACTGATTTCAGAAAAAAAGGCAGAAATTTTCTTATTTTGGGGCAAAAAGGCAGAAATTTCTTTTATTTTTGTACAAAATTGCAGAAATTGTTCTTATTTTGGGGCAAAAAGGCAGAAATTTCCCATATTTTGGGGCAAAAATGCAGAAATTCCTTTTATTTTGAGGTAAAATGCTGAAATTTCCCTTATTTGGGGGCAAAAAGGCAGAAATTTCCCTCATTTTGGGGCAAAATTGCAGAAATTTCACTTATTTCAGGGTAATAAGTCAGAAATTATCCTTATTTTGGGGCAAAAAAGAAAGAAATTCCCTTTGTTTTGGGGGAAAAAGAAAGAAATTCCACTTATTTAGAGGCAAAAAAGCAGAAATTCCCTTTATTTTGGAGCAAAAATGAAGAAATTTCCCTTTTTTATGGCAAAGAGGTATGCATCTTCTTATTTTCGGGCAAAAAGGCAAAAATTCCCTGTATTTTGAAGCAAAATTGCAGAAATTCCCCTAATTATGGGGCAAATAGGCAGAAATTCCCTATATGTTGGGGCAAAAGACAGAAACTCTCCTTATTTTGGGGCAAAACTCAGAAATTTCACTTATTTTGGGGCAAAATTGCAGAAATTTCACTTATTTCAGAAAAAAGCAGAAATTTCCTTATTTTGGGGCAAAAAGGAAGAAATTTCTTTATTTTGGTACAAAATAGCAGAAATTTTTTATATTTTAGGGTCAAAAGGAAGAAATTTCACATATTTTCGGCAAAAATGCAGAAATTCCCCTTATTTTGAGGAAAAAGGCTGAAATTCCCTTTATTTGGGGGCAAAAAGGCAGAAATTTCCTTTATTTTGGGGCAAAATTGCAGAAATTTCACTTATTTCAGGGTAATAAGTCAGAATTATTTTTTATTTTGGGGCAAAAAAGACAGAAATTCCCTTTGTTTTGGTGGAAAAAGAAAGAAATTCCACTTATTTAGAGGCAAAAAAGCAGAAATTCCCCTTATTTTGGAGCAAAAATAAAGAAATTTCCTTTTTTTATGGCAAAAAGTATGCATTCTTCTTATTTTCGGGCAAAAAGGCAAAAATTCCCTGTAATTTGAAGCAAAATTGCAGAAATTCCCCTAATTGTGGGGCAAAAAGGCAGAAATTCCCTATATGTTGGGGCAAAAGACAGAAATTCTCCTTATTTTGGGGCAAAGCTCAGAAATTCCACTTATTTTGGGGCAAAATTCTAGAAATTTCCCTTATTTTGGGGCAAAATTGCAGAAATTTCACTTATTTTGTGGCAAAATTTCAGAAATTTCACTTATTGCAGGGAAAAAAAGCAGAAATTTTCTTATTTTGGGGCCAAAAGGCAGAAATTTCTTTTATTTTGGTACAAAATTGCAGAAATTTTTCTTATTTTGGACAAAAAGGCAGAAATTTCCCATATTTTGGGGCAAAAATGCAGAAATTCCCTTAGTTTTGAAGTAAAAAGTCTGAAATTCCCCTTATATTGGGGCAAAAAGGCAGAAATTCCCCTTATTTTGGGGCAAAAAGCAGACATTTCCCTTATTTTGGGGAAAAATTTTAGAAATTTAACTTATTTCAGGGCAAAAAGTCAGAAATTCCCTTTATTTTGGGGCAAAAAGACAGAAATTCCATTTATTTTAGGGGGAAAAGTCAGAAATTGCACTTATTTTGAGTCAAAAAGGCAGAAAATTTCTTTATTTTGGGGTAAAAATGAAGAAATTACCCTTTTTTATGGCAAAAAGATATACATTCCTTTTATTTTATAGCAAAAAGGCAATAATTCCCCGTATTTTGGAGCAAAATTGCAGTAATTCCCCTAATTTTAGGGCAAAAACGCAGAACTTCCCCTTATTTTGGAGTAAAACTGCAGAAATTTCACTTATTTCGCGGCAAAATGGCAGAAATTCCCTTTATTTTCAGCGAAAAAGGCAAAAAATCCCTGTATTTTGGAGCAAAATTGCAGAAATTCACCTAATTTTGGGGTAAAACAAGCAGTAATTTTTTTTATTTTGGGGCAAAAAGGCAGAAATTCCCCTTATTTTGGGGCAAATGCAGAAATTCCCCTTATTTTAGGGCAAAATTGCAGAAATTGCCCTTATTTGAAGACAAAAAACAAAAGTTCCCTTTATTTTGGGGCAAAATTGCAGAAGCTTCCTTTATTATGGGGAAAAATTGCAGAAATTTATTTTATTTTAAGGCAAAATTGAAGAAATTTCACTTATTTCAGAGAAAAAAAGCAAAAATTTTTCTTATTTATGGCAAAATGCAAAAATTCCCATTATTTTGTGGCAAAAAGGCAGAAATTCACCTTATTTTAGTGTAAAATTGCAGACATTTCACATATTTCAGGGCAAAAAGGCAGAAATTCTCCTTATTTGGGGGCAAAAAGGCAGGAATTCCCCTTATTTGGGGATAAAATTGCAGAAATTTCCCTTGTTTGGGGGCAAAAAAAACAGAAAATCCCCTTAATTTCGGGCAAAAAGGAAGAAATTCCCTGTATTTTAGAGCAAAATTGCAGAAATTCCCCTAATATTGGGGCAAAAATGCAGAAATTCCCTTTATTTGGGGCAAATCGGCAGAAGTTGCCCTTATTTTTGGGAAAAGAGGCAGAAATTCCCTGTATTTTGATGCAAAATTGCAGAAATTCCCCTAATTGTGGGGCAAAAAGGCAGAAATTCCCTATATGTTGGGGCAAAAGACAGAAATTCTCCTTATTTTGGGGCAAAACTCAGAAATTCCACTTATTTTGGGGCAAAATTCTAGAAATTTCCCTTATTTTGGGGCAAAATTGCAGAAATTTCACTTATTTTGTGGCAAAATTGCAGAAATTTCACTTATTGCAGGGAAAAAAAGCAGAAATTTTCTTATTTTGGGGCCAAAAGGCAGAAATTTCTTTTATTTTGGTACAAAATTGCAGAAATTTTTCTTATTTTGGACAAAAAGGCAGAAATTTCCCATATTTTGGGGCAAAAATGCAGAAATTCCCTTAGTTTTGAAGTAAAAAGTCTGAAATTCCCCTTATATTGGGGCAAAAAGGCAGAAATTCCCCTTATTTTGGGGCAAAAAGCAGACATTTCCCTTATTTTGGGGAAAAATTTTAGAAATTTAACTTATTTCAGGGCAAAAAGTCAGAAATTCCCTTTATTTTGGGGCAAAAAGACAGAAATTCCATTTATTTTAGAGGGAAAAGTCAGAAATTGCACTTATTTTGAGTCAAAAAGGCGGAAAATTTCTTTATTTTGGGGTAAAAATGAAGAAATTACCCTTTTTTATGGCAAAAAGGTATACATTCCTTTTATTTTAAGGCAAAAAGGCAATAATTCCCCGTATTTTGGAGCAAAATTGCAGTAATTCCCCTAATTTTAGGGCAAAAACGCAGAACTTCCCCTTATTTTGGAGTAAAACTGCAGAAATTTCACTTATTTCGCGGCAAAATGGCAGAAATTCCCTTTATTTTCAGCGAAAAAGGCAGAAAATCCCTGTATTTGGGAGCAAAATTGCAGAAATTCACCTAATTTTGGGGTAAAACAAGCAGTAATTTTTTTTATTTTGGGGCAAAAAGACAGAAATTCCCCTTATTTTGGGGCAAATGCAGAAATTCCCCTTATTTTCGGGCAAAATTGCAGAAATTGCCCTTATTTGAAGACAAAAAACAAAAATTCCCTTTATTTTGGGGCAAAATTGCAGAAGCTTCCTTTATTATGGGGAAAAATTGCAGAAATTTATTTTATTTTAAGGCAAAATTGCAGAAATTTCACTTATTTCAGAGAAAAAAAGCAAAAATTTTTCTTATTTATGGCAAAATGCAAAAATTCCCACTATTTTGTGGCAAAAAGGCAGAAATTCACCTTATTTTAGTGTAAAATTGCAGACATTTCACATATTTCAGGGCAAAAAGGCAGAAATTCTCCTTATTTGGGGTCAAAAAGGCAGAAATTCTTCTTATTTGGGGATAAAATTGCAGAAATTTCCCTTGTTTGGGGGCAAAAAAAAACAGAAAATCCCCTTAATTTCGGGCAAAAAGGAAGAAATTTCCTGTATTTTGGAGCAAAATTGCAGAAATTCCCCTAATATTGGGGCAAAAATGCAGAAATTCCCTTTATTTGGGGCAAATCGGCAGAAGTTGCCCTTATTTTTGGGAAAAGAGGCAGAAATTCCCTGTATTTTGATGCAAAATTGCAGAAACTCCCCTAATTTGGGGGCAAAAAGGCAGAAATTCCCTTTATTTTGGGGCTAAAATACAGAAATTCTCCTTATTTCGGGGCAAAAATCAGAAATTTCTCTTATTTTGGGGAAAAATTTTAGAAATTTCTTTTATTTTGGTACAAAATTGCAGAAATTATTCTTATTTTGTGGCAAAAAGGCAGAAATTTTTCATACTTTGGTGCAAAAAGGCTGAAATTCCCCTCATTTTGAGGTAAAATGCTGAAATTCCCCATATTTTTGGGCAAAAAGGAAGAAATTCCCCTCATTTTGGGCAAAAAGGCACAAATTTCCCTCATTTTCGGGCCAAATTGCAGAAATTTCATTTATTTCAGGGCAAAAAGTCAGAAATTACTTTTATTTTGGGGCAATAATCAGAAATTTCTTTTATTTTGGTACAAAATTGAAGAAATTCTCCTTATTTTGGAACAAAAAGTCTGAAATTCCCCATATTTTGGGCAAAAGGCAGAAATTCCCCTTATTTTGAAGTAAAAAGGCTGAAATTCCCGTTATTTGGGGGCAAAAAGGCAGAAATTTCCCTTATTTTGGGGCAAAAAGGCAGAAATTTCATTTATTTTGGTACAAAATTGCAGAAATTGTTCTTATTTTGGGGCAAAAAGGCAGAAATTCCCCGTATTTTGACGCAAAATTGCAGAATTTCCCTAATTGTGGGGCAAAAAGGCAGAAATTCCCTATATGTTGGGGCAGAAAGACAGAAATTCTCCTTATTTTGGGGCAAAATTCCAGAAATTTTTCTTATTTTGGGGCAAAATTGCAGAAATTTCACTTATTTTCTGGCAAAATTACAGAAATTTCACTTATTTCAGGGGAAAAAAGAAGAAATTTCCTTATTTTGGTGCAAAAAGGCAGAAATTTATTTTGGTACAAAATTGCCGAAATTTTTCTTGTTTTGGGCAAAAAGGGAGAAATTTCCCATATTTTGGGGCAAAAATGCAGAAATTCTTTATATTTTGAGGTAAAAAGGCAGAAATTCCCATTATTTTGGGGCAAAAAGGCAGAAATTCACCTTATTTTGGGGTAAAATGGCAGAAATTTCACATATTGAAGGGCAAAAAGGCCGAAATTAACCATATTTTGGGGCAAAATTGCAGAAATTTTACTTATTTCAGGGTAATAAGTTAGAAATTTTCCTTATTTTGGGGCAAAAAAGACAGAAATTCCCTTTGTTTTGGGGGAAAAAGACAGAAATTCGACTTATTTAGAGGCAAAAAGGCAGAAATTCCCCTTATTTTGGAGCAAAAATGAAGAAATTTCAATTTTTTATGGCAAAAGTGTATGCATTCCCTTTATTTTCGGGCAAAAAATCAGAAATTCCCCGTATTTTTGAGCAAAATTGCAGAAATTCCCCTAATTGTGGGGCAAAAAGGCAGAAATTCCCTATATGTTGGGGCAAAAAGAGAGAAATTCTCCTTATGTTGGGGCAAAACTCAGAAATTCCACTTATTTTAGGGAAAAATTCCAGAAATTTCGCTTATTTTGGGGAAAAATTGCAGAAATGTCACTTATTTTGGGACAAAATTGCAGAAATTTCACTCATTTCGGGGAAAAAAGGCAGAAATTTTCTTTATATTTGGGCAAAAAGGCAGAAAATCCTAATATTTTGTGGCAAAAATGCAGAAATTCCCCTTATTCAAGGTAAAAAGGATGAAAATCTCCTTATTTGGGGGCAAAAAGTCAAAAATTTCCCTTATTTTGGGGCAAAATTGCAGAAATTTCACTTATTTCAAGGTAATAAGTCAGAAATTTTCCTTATTTTGGGGAAAAAAGACAGAAATTCCCTTTGTTTTGGGGGAAAAAGAAAGAAATTCCACTTTAGAGTCAAAAAAGCAGAAATTCCACTTATTTTGGAGCAAAAATGAAGAAATTTCCCTTTTTTATGGCAAAAAGGTATGCATTCTTCTTATTTTCGGGCAAAAAGGCAGAAATTCCCCGTATTTTGAAGCAAAATTGCAGAAATTCCCCTAATTGTGCGGCAAAAAGGCAGAAATTTCCTATATGTTGGGGCAAAAAAACAGAAATTCTCAATGTTTTGGGGCAAAACTCAGATATTCCATTTATTTTGGGGCAAAATTACAGAAATTCTCCGTATTTGGGTCAAAAAGGTAAAAATTTCCCTTATTTTTGGGCAAAAAGGCAGAAATTTCACTTATGTCAGGGTAATAAGTCAGAAATTTTTCTTATTTTGGGGCAAAAAAGATAGAAATTCCCTTTGTTTTGGGGGGAAAAGACAGAAATTCCACTTATTTAGAGGTAAAAAGGCTGAAATTCCCCTTATTTTGGAGCAAAAATGAAGAAATTTCCCTTTTTTATGGCAAAAAGGTATGCATTCTTCTTATTTTCGGGCAAAAAGGCAGAAATTCCCCGTATTTTAAAGCAAAATTGCAGAAATTCCCCTAATTGTAGGGCAAAAAGGCACAAATTCCCTATATGTTGGGGCAAAAAGACAGAAATTCTCCTTATTTTGGCGCAAAACTTAGAAATTCCACTTATTTTGGGGCAAAATTTTAGGAATTTCCCTAATTTTGGGGCAAAATTGCAGAAATTTCACTTATTTTCTGGCAAAATTACAGAAATTTCACTTATTTCAGGGGAAAATGAAAAATTTTCTTATTTTGAGGCAAAAAGGCAGAAATTTCTTTTATTTTGGTACAAAATTGCCGAAATTTTTTTTATTTTGAGCAAAAAGGCAGAAATTTCTCATATTTTGGGGCAAAAATGCAGAAGTTCTTCTTATTTTGAGGTAGAAAGGCAGAAATTCCCATTATTTTGGGGCAAAAAGGCAGAAATTCACCTTATTTTGGGGTAAAATTGCAGAAATTTCACATATTGAAGGGCAAAAAGGCAGAAATTAACCTTATTTTGGGGCAAAATTGCAGAAATTTTACTTCTTTCAGGGTAATAAGTTAAAATTTTTCCTTATTTTGAAGCAAAAAAGACAGAAATTCCCTTTGTTTTGGAGGAAAAAGACAGAAATTCGACTTATTTAGAGGCAAAAAGGAAGAAATTCCCCTTATTTTGGAGCAAAAATGAAGAAATTTCAATTTTTTATGGCAAAAGGGTATGCATTCCCCTTATTTTCAGGCAAAAAGGCAGAAATTCCCCGTATTTTTGAGCAAAATTGCAGAAATTCCCCTAATTGTGGGGCAAAAAGGCAGAAATTCCCTATATGTTTGGGCAAAAGGAGAGAAATTCTCCTTATGTTGGGGCAAAACTCAGAAATTCCACTTATTTTGGGGAAAAATTCCAGAAATTTCCCTTATTTTGGGGCAAAATTGCAGAAATTTCACTCATTTTAGGGAAAAAAGGCAGAAATTTTCTTTATTTTTGGGCAAAAAGGCAGAAAATCCTAATATTTTGTGGCAAAAATGCAGATATTCCCCTTATTTCAAGGTAAAAAGGATGAAAATCCCCTTATTTGGGGGCAAAAAGTCAAAAATTTCCCTTATTTTGGGGCAAAATTGCAGAAATTTCACTTATTTCAAGGTAATAAGTCAGAAATTCCCCTTATTTTGGGGCAAAAAAGACAGAAATTCCCTTTGTTTTGGGGGAAAAAGAAAGAAATTCCACTTATTTAGAGGCAAAAAAGCAGAAATTCCACTTATTTTGGAGCAAAAATGAAGAAATTTCCCTTTTTTATGGCAAAAAGGTATGCATTCTTCTTATTTTCGGGCAAAAAGGCAGAAATTCCCCGTATTTTGGAGCAAAATTGAAGAAATTCCCCTAATTGTGTGGCAAAAAGGTAGAAATTACCTATATGTTGGGGCAAAAAAACAGAAATTCTCCATATTTCGGGGCAAAACTCAGAAATTCCACTTATTTTGGGGCAAAATTCCAGAAATTTCCCTTATTTTGGGGCAAAATTGCAGAAATTTCACTTATTTTGAAGCAAAATTGCAGAAATTTCACTAATTTCTGGGAAAAAAGGCAGAACTTTTCTTATTTTGGGGCAAAAAGGCAGAAATTCCTAATATTTTGTGGCAAAAATGCAGAAATTCCCCTTATTTTGAGGTAAAAAGGCTGAAATTCCCTTTATTTGGGAGCAAAAAAGCAGAAATTTTCCTTATTTTGGGGCAAAATTGCAGAAATTTCACTTATTTCAGGATAAAAAGTCAGAAATTCTCCTTATTTTGGGGCAAAAAAGACAGAAAATCCTTTTGTTTGGGAAAAAAGACAGAAATTCCACTTATTTTGAGGCAAAAAGGCAGAAATTCCCCTTATTTTGGAGCAAAAATAAAGAAATTTCCCTTTTTTATGGCAAAAAGGTATGCATTCCCCTTATTTTCGGGCAAAAAGGCAGAAATTCCCTTTACTTTGGGGCAAAAATCAGAAATTCCCCTTATTTTGGGGCAAAATTGCAGAAATTTCACATATTTTGGGGCAAAATTGCAGAAATTTACCTTATTTTCAGGCAAAATTGCAGAAATTTCCCTTATTTGGGCAAAATTGCAGAAATTTCACTTATTTTCGGGTAAAAAGGCTGAAATTTCCTTTATTTTGGGGCAAAAAGAGAGAAATTCCCCTTATTTGGAGCAAATTAGCAGAAATTTTTCTTATTTTGGGGCAAAAAGGCAGAAATTCCTTATATTTTGGGGCAAAAAGGCAGGAATTCCCCTTATTTTGAGGTAATAAGGCTGAAATTCCCCTTATTTTAGAGCAAAAATGGTGAAATTCACCTTATTTTAGGGTAAAATTGCAGAAATTTCAAATATTTCAGGGCAAAATGCCAGAAAATCCCCTTATTTTGGGGCAAAAAGATGAAATCCCTAATTTTTGGCTAAAATTGAAGAAATTTCACTTATTTCGGGACAAAAAGCAGAAATTCCACTTAATTTCAGGCAAAAAGGCAGAAATGACCGGTATTTTGGCGCAAAATTGCAGAAATTCCCCTAATATTGGTGCAAAAATGCAGAAATTCCCTTTATTTTGGGGCAAAAAGGCAGGAATTCTCCATATTTTGGTGTAAAAAGGCTGAAATTCCCTTTATTTTGAGGTAAAATGCTGAAATTCCCCATATTTTGGGACAAAATGCAGAAATTCCTTTCATTTTGGGCCAAAAAGGCACAAATTTCCCCTATTTTCGGGCAAAATTGCAGAAATTTCATTTATTTCAGGGCAAAAAGTCATAAATTCCCCTTATTTTTGGGCAAAAAGAAGAAATTTCTTTTATTATGGTACAAAATTGAAGAAATTTTTCTTATTTTGGAACAAAAAGTCAGAAATTCCTTGTATTTTGAAGTAAAATTGCAGAAATTCTCATAATTTTTGAGAAAAAAGGCAGAAATTCTACTTATTTTAAGGCAAAGAGACAGAAAATCTCCATTTTTCGGGAGCAAACAGTCAGAAATTCCCCTTATTTTGGGGCAAAATTGCAGAAATTTCATTTACATTGGGGCAAAATTGCAGAAATTTCTTTTATTTTGGGGCAAAATTGCAGAAATTTCAATTATTTCAGGGAAAAAGGCGGAAATTTTCTTTTTTTGGGGCAAAAAAGCAGAAATTTTTTTTATTTTGTTACAAAATTGCAGAAATTTTTCTTATTTTGGGGCAAAAATTCAGAAATTCCCCATATTTTGGGGCAAAAAGGCAGAAATTCCCCTTATTTTGAGGTAAAAAGGCTGAAATTCCCCATATTTTGGGATAAAATTGCAGAAATTTCCCTTATTTGGGGGCAAAAAGGCAGAAAATTCACTTAATTTTGGGTAAAAAGGCAGAAATTCCTCGTATTTTGGAGCAAAATTGAAGAAATTCACCTAATTTTGGTGCAAAAATGCAGAAATTCCCTTTATTTTGGGGGCAAAAAGGCAGAAATTTTCCATATTTTGGGGCAAAAAGGTAGAAATTCCCTTTATTTTGAGGTAATAAGGCTGAAATTCCCCTTATTTTGGGGCAAATAGACAGAAATTTCGTTTATTTTGGAGAAAAGGCAGAAATTGCACTTATTTTGAGTTAAAAAGGTGGAAAATCCCCTTATTTTGTGGCAAAAATGAAGAAATTTCCTTTTTTTATGAAAAAAAGGTATACGTTCCCTTTATTTTCGGGCAAAAAGGCAGAAATTCCCTGTATTTTGGAGCAAAATTGCAGAAATTCCTCTAATTTTTGGGCAAAAAGGCAGAAATTCCTTTTATTTTAGGGTAAAACTGCAGACATTTCACTTATTTCGCCGCAAAATGGCAGAAATTTCCCTTATTTTCGGCGAAAAAGGCAGAAAATCCCCGTATTTTGGAACAAAATTGCAGAAATTCACCTGATTTTGGGGTAAAAAATACAGTAATTTTCTTTATTTGGGGGCAAAAAGGCAGAAATTCTCCTTATTTTGGGGCAAAAGGCAGAAAGTCCCCTTATTTTAAGGCAAAATTGCACAAATTTCCCTTATTTGGGGGCAAAAAACAGAAATTCCCCTTATTTTGGGGCAAAATTGCAGAAATTTCCTTTATTATGGGGAAAAATTGCAGAAATTTCCCTTATTTTAGGGCAAAATTGCAGAAATTTCACTTATTTCAGAGAAAAAAGCAAAATTTTTTTTTATTTTGGGGAAAAGGCAGAAATTCCCATTATTTTGGGGCAAAAAAACAGAAATTCACCTTATTTTGTGGTAAAAGTGCAGAAATTTCACATATTTCAGGGCAAAAAGGCAGAAATTCCCCTTCTTTTGGGGCAAAAATGAAGAAATTCCCCTTATTTTGGGATAAAATTGCAGAAATTTCCCTTACTTGGGGGCAAAAAGGCAGAAAATCCACTTAATTTCGGGTAAAAAGGCAGAAATTCCTCGTATTTTGGAGCAAAATTGCAGAAACTCCCCTAATATTGGGGCAAAAATGCAGAAATTCCCTTTATTTGGGGCAAAAAGGCAGAAGTTCCTTTTATTTTCGGGAAAAGAGGCAATAATTCCCTGTATTTTGAAGCAAAATTGCAGAAACTCCCCTAATTTTGGGGCAAAAAGGCAGAAATTCCCTTTATTTTGGGGCAAAAATAGAAAAATTCTCCTTATTTTGGGGCAAAAATCAAAAATTTCCCTTATTTTGGGGCAAAATTTTAGAAATTTCTTTTATTTTGTTACAGAATTGCAGAAATTTTTCTTATTTTGTGGCAAAAAGGCAGAAATTACCCATGTTTTGGTGCAAAAAGGCTGAAATTCCCCTTATTTTGAGGTACAATCCTGAAATTCCCCATATTTTGGGGCAAAAAGGCAGAAATTCCCCTCATTTTGGGGCAAAAAGGCACAAATTTCCCATATTTTCGGGCATAATTGCAGGAATTTCATTTAATTCAGGGCAAAAAGTCAGAAATTCCTCTTATTTTGGGGCAAAAAGCAGAAATTTCTTTTATTAAGGTACAAAAATATAAAATTTTCTTTATTTTGGAACAAAAAGGCAAAAATTACCCATATTTTGTGGAAAAAGGCAGAAATTCCCCTTATTTTGAGGTAAAAAGGCTGAAATTCCCGTTATTTTGGTGCAAAAATGCAGAAATTCCCTTTATTTTGGGGCAAAAAGGCAGAAATTCCCTATATTTTAGGCAAAAAGGCAGAAATTCCCTTTATTTTGAGGTAATAAGGCTGAAATTCTTCTTATTTTGGGGCAAAAGGCAGAAATTCCTTTTATTTTAGGGCAAAATTGCAGAAATTTCCCTTATTTGGGGGCAAAAAACAGAAATTCCCCTTATTTTGGGGCAAAATTGCAGAAATTTCCCTTATTATGAGGAAAAATTGCAGAAATTTCCCTTATTTTAGGGCAAAATTGCAGAAATTTCACTTATTTCAGAGAAAAAAAGCAAAAATTTTTCTTATTTTGGGGCAAAGAGGCAGAAATTCCCATTATTTTGGGGCAAAAAGGCAGAAATTCACCTTATTTTGGTGAAAAATTGCAGAAATTTCACATATTTCAGGGCAAAAAGGCAGAAATTCCCCTTATTTTGAAACAAAAATGAA
Organism: Micromys minutus; assembly: GCF_963924665.1. Taxonomy (NCBI): domain Eukaryota; kingdom Metazoa; phylum Chordata; class Mammalia; order Rodentia; family Muridae; genus Micromys; species Micromys minutus. Next base: position 32,500 of record NW_027667839.1, on the reverse strand, counting down.
GAAATTCCCCTTATTTTGGGATAAAATTGCAGAAATTTCTCTTATTTGGGGGCAAAAAGGCAGAAAATCCACTTAATTTCGGGTAAAAAGGCAGAAATTCCTCGTATTTTGGAGCAAAATTGCAGAAACTCCCCTAATATTGGGGCAAAAATGCAGAAATTCTTTTAATTTTTAGCAAAAAGGCAGAAGTTCCTTTGATTTTCGGGAAAAGAGGCAGAAATTCCCTGTATTTTGAAGCAATATTGCAGAAACTCCCCTAATTTTGGGGCAAAAAGTCAGAAATTCCCTTTATTTTGGGGCAAAAATAGAAAAATTCTCCTTATTTTGGGGCCAAAATCAGAAATTTCACTTATTTTGGGGCAAAATTTTAGAAATTTCTTTTATTTTGTTACAGACTTGCATAAATTTTTCTTATTTTGTGGCAAAAAGGCAGAAATTCCCCATATTTTGGTGCGAAAAGGCTGAAATTCCCCTTATTTTGAGGTAAAATCCTGAAATTCCCCATATTTTGGGGCAAAAAGGCAGAAATTCCCCTCATTTTGGGGCAAAAAGGCACAAATTTCCCTTATTTTCGGGCATAATTGCAGGAATTTCATTTATTTCAGGGCAAAACGTCAGAAATTCCTTTTATTTTGGGGCAAAAAGCAGAAATTACTTTTATTTTGATACAAAATTGTAGAAATTTTCCTTATTTTGGAACAAAAAGGCAAAAATTACCCATATTTTGGGGAAAAAGGCAGAAATTCACCTTATTTTGAGGTAAAAAGGCTGAAATTCCCGTTATTTTGGGGCAAAAAGGCAGAAATTCCCTTTACTTTGTGGCAAAAGGGCAGAAATTCCCGTTAATTGGGGCAGAAAAGCAGAAATTTTCCTTATTTAAGGGCAATATCGCAGAAATTCCCCATATTTTGTGGCAAAGAGGCAGAAATTTCCCTTATTTGGAGGTAAAATGCTGAAATTCTCCTTATTTTCGGCAAAAAGGCAAAAATTCCTATTATTTTGGGGCAAAATTGCAGAAATTTCAATTATTTCAGGGCAAAAAGTCAGAAATTTGCCTTATTTTGGGGCAAAAAGAAGAAATTCCCCTAATTTTGGGGCCAAAAACAGAAATTCCCCTTATTTTGGGGTAAAATTGCAGAAATTTCAAATATTTCAGGGCAGAAAGGCAGAAATTCCACTTTATTTCGGACAATAACGCAGAAATTCCCAGTATTTTAAAGCTAAATTTCAGAAATTCCCCTTATATTGGTGCAAAAATGCAGAAATTCCCTTTATTTTTGTGCAATAAGGCAGATTTCCCCGTATTTTGAAGCAAAATTGCACATATTCCCCTAATTTTGAGGGAAAATGCAGAAATTCACATTATTTTGGAACAAAAAGACAGAAATTCTCCTTATTTCAGGGCAAAAAGTCAGAAATTCCCCTTATTTTGGGGCAAAATTGCAGAAATTTCCTTTATTTTGGCGCAAAATTGCAGAAATTTCCCTTATTTTGGGGCAAAAATGCAGAAATATCACTTATTTCAGGGAAAAAGCGCAGAAATTTCTTTTATTTTGGGGCAAAAAGGCAGAAATTTCTTTTATTTTGGTACAAAATTGCAGAAATTTTCCTTATTTTGGGGCAAAATTGCAGAAATTCCCCATATTTTGGGGCAAAAAAGGCAGAGATTCCCATTATTATGAGTTAAAATGCTGAAATTCCCCTTATTTTGGGGCAAAAAGACAGAAATTCCCTATATTTTGTGGCAAAAATGCAGAAATTTCCCTTATTTAGGGGCAAAATTGCAGAAATTTCACTTATTTCAGGGCAAAATTCAAAAATTCCTTTTATTTTGGGGCAAAAAGACAGAAATTCCGTTTATTTTTGGGTAAAAAGGCAGAAATTTCATTTATTTTGAGGTAAGAAGGCAGAAATTCCTCTTATTTTGAAGTAAAAATGAAGAAATTTCCCTTTTTTGTGGCAAAAGGAATACATTCCCCTTATTTTCGGGCAAAAAAGCAGAAATTCCTTGTATTTTGGAGCACAATTGCAGAAAATCACCTAGTTGTGGGGCAAAAAGGCAGAAATTCCCTATATTTTAGGGCAAAAAGACAGAAATTCTGTTTATTGTGGGACAAAACTAAGAAATTCCACTTATTTTGGAGCAAAATTCCAGAAATTTCCCTTATTTTGGAACGAAATTGTAGAAATTTCACTTATTTTGGGGCAAAATTGCAGAAATTTCACTTATTTCAGGTAAAAAAGGCAGAAATTTTTCTTATTTTGTGACAAAAATGCAGAAATTCCCCTTATTTTGAGGTAAAAAGGCTGAAATTCCCCTTATTTGGGGGCAAAAAGGCAGAAATTTTCCTTATTTTGGGGCAAAATTGCAGAAATTTCACTTATTTCAGGGTAATAAGTCAGAAATTTTTTTTTATTTTGGGGCAAAAAAGAAAGAAATTCCCTTTGTTTTGGGGGGAAAAAACAGAAATTCCACTTATTTAGAGGCAAAAAAGCAGAAATTCCCCTTATTTTGGAGCAAAAATGAAGAAATTTCCCTTTTTTATGGCAAAAAGATATGCATTCCCTTTATTTTCGGGCAAAAAGGAAGAAATTCCCCGTATTTTGAAGCAAAATTGCAGAAATTCCCCTAATTGTGAAGCAAAAAGACAGAAATTCTCCTTATTTTGGGGCAAAACTCAGAAATTCCACTTATTTTGGGGCAAAATTGCAGAAATTTCACTTATTTTCAGGAAAAAAGGCTGAAATATCCTTTATTTTGGGGCAAAAAGGAAGAAATTCCCCTTATTTTGGGGCAAAATTGCAGAAATTCCCCATATTTTGGGGCAAAAAGGCAGAAATTCCTTATATTTTGGGGCAAAAAGGCAGAAATTCCCCTTATTTTGAGGTAATAAGGCTGAAATTCCCCTTATTTTGGGACAAAAAGGCAGAAATTCCCCTTATTTTAGGGTAAAATTGCAGAAATTTCAAATATTTCAGGGCAAAATGGCAGAAATTTCCCTTATTTTGAAGCAAAAAGATGAAATCCCTAATTTTTGGCTAAAATTGCAGAAATTTCACTTATTTCCGGACAAAAAGGCAGAAATTCCACTTAATTTCGGGCAAAAAGGCAGAAATGACCCGTATTTTGGAGCAAAATTGCAGAAATTCCCCTAATATTGGTTCATAAATGCAGAAATTTCCTTTATTTTGGGGGCAAAAAGGCAGAAATTTTCCATATTTTGGTGCAAAAAGGCTGAAATTCTTCTTATTTTGAGGTAAAATGCTGAAATTCCCCATATTTTGGGGCAAAAGGCAAAAATTCTTCTTTTTTGGGGGCAAAAAGGCACAAATTTTCCTTATTTTTGGGCAAAATTGCAGAAATTTCATTTATTTCACGGCAAAAAGTCAGAAATTCCCCTTATTTTGGGGCAAAAAGCAGAAATTTCTTTTATTATGGTACAAAATTGAAGAAATTTTTCTTATTTTTAAACAAAAAGGCAGAAATTCCCCATATTTTGATGCAAAAGGCCGAAATTATTCTTATTTTGAGGTAAAATGCAGAAATTCCCTTTATTTTGTGGCTAAAAGGCAGAAATTCCCCGTATTTTGAAGCAAAATTTCAGAAATTCTCATAATTTTCGGGCAAAAAGGCAGAAATTCTCCTTATTTTGGGGAAAAAAGACAGAAAATATCCTTTTTTCGGGAGAAAACACTCAGAAATTCCCCTTATTTTTGGGCAAAAAGTCAGAAATTCCCCATATTTTGGGGCAAAAAGGAAGAAATTCCCCTTATTTTGAGGTATAAAGTCAGAAATTCCCTTTATTTTGGGGCAAAAATAGAGAAATTCTCCTTATTTTGTGGCAAAAATCAAAAATTTCCCTTATTTTGGGGCAAAATTTTAGAAATTTCTTTTATATTGTTACAGACTTGCAGAAATTTTTCTTATTTTGTGGCAAAAAGTCAGAAATTCCCCATATTTTGGTGCAAAAAGGCTGAAATTCCCCTTATTTTGAGGTAAAATCCTGAAATTCCCCATATTTTGGGGCAAAAAGAAAAAAATTCCCCTCATTTTGGGGAAAAACGCACAAATTTCCCTTATTTTCAGGCATAATTGCAGGAATTTCATTTATTTCAGGGCAAAAAGTCAGAAATTCCTTTTATTTTGGGGCAAAAAGCAGAAATTTCTTTTATTTTGATACAAAATTATAGAAATTTTTCTTATTTTAAAACAAAAAGGCAAAAATTACCCATATTTTGGGGAAAAAGGAAGAAATTCCCCTTATTTTCAGGTAAAAAGGCTGAAAATCTTGTTATTTTGGGGCAAAAAGGCAGAAATTTCCTTTACTTTGTGGCAAAAACGCAGAAATTCCCGTTAATTGGGGCACAAAAGCAGAAATTTTCCTTATTTAAGGGCAATAGGGCAGAAATTCCCCATATTTTGTGGCAAAAAGGCAGAAATTCCTTTTATTTGGAGGTAAAATGCTGAAATTCCCCTTATTTTTGGCAAAAAGGAAGAAATTCCTATTATTTTGGGGCAAAATTGCAGAAATTTCAATTATTTCAGGACAAAAAGTCAAAAATTTGCCTTATTTTGGGGCAAAAAGCAGAAATGCCCCTAATTTTAAGACCAAAAACAGAAATTCCCCTTATTTTGGGGTAAAATTGCAGAAATTTCACATATTTCAGGGCAAAAAGGCAGAAATTCCACTTTATTTCGGACAATAACGCAGAAATTCCCCGTATTTTAAAGCTAAATTTCAGAAATTCCCCTTATATTGGTGCAAAAATGCAGAAATTCCATTTATTTTTGTGCAATAAGGCAGATTTCCCCGTATTTTGAAGCAAAATTGCACATATTCCCCTAATTTTTAGGAAAAATGCAGAAATTCACATTATTTTGGAACAAAAAGACAGAAATTCTCCTTATTTCAGGGCAAAAAGTCAGAAATTCCCCTTATATTGGGGAAAAATTGCAGAAATTTCCTTTATTTTGGGGCAAAATTGCAGAAATTTTCCTTATTTTGCGGCAAAATTGCAGAAATTTCACTTATTTCAGGGAGAAAGCGCAGAAATTTCTCTTATTTTGGGGCAAAAAGGCAGAAATTTCTTTTATTTTGGTACAAAATTGCAGAAATTTTCTTTATTTTGGGGCAAAAATGCAGAAATTCCCCATATTTTGTGGCAAAAAGGCAGAGATTCCCTTTATTTTGTGGCGAAAAGACAGAAATTTCTCTTATTTTGGGGCAAAATTGCAGAAATTTCACTTATTTCAAGGCAAAATTCAAAAATTCCTTTTATTTTTGGGCAAAAAGAAATTTCGTTTATTTTTGGGTAAAAAGGCAGAAATTTCACTTATTTTGAGGTAAGAAGGCAGAAATTCCTCTTATTTTGGGGCAAAAATGAAGAAATTTCCCTTTTATGTGGCAAAAGGTATATATTCCCCTTATTTTCGGGCAAAAAAGCAGAAATTCCCCGTTTTTTTGGAGCACAATTGCAGAAAATCCCCTAATTGTGGGGCAAAAATGCAGAAATTCCCTATATGTTGGGGCAAAAAGACAGAAATTCTCCTTATTTTGGGGCAAAACTCAGAAATGTCCCTTATTTTGGTGCAAAATTACAGAAATTTCACTTATTTCAGGTAAAAAAGGCAGAAATTTTTCTTATTTTGGGGCAAAAAGGCAAAAATTCCTAATATTTTGTGGCAAAAATGCAGAAATTCCCCTTATTTTGAGGTAAAAAGGCTGAAATTCCCCTTATTTGGGGGCAAAAACGCAGAAATTTCTCTTAAGTTGGGGCAAAATTGCAGAAATTTCACTTATTTCAGGGTAATAAGTCAGAAATTTTCCTTATTTTGGGGCAATAAATACAGAAATTCTCTTTGTTTTGAAAGGAAAAGACAGAAATTCCACTTATTTAGAGGCAAAAAGGCAGAAATTTTCCTTCTTTTGGAGCAAAATTGCAGAAATTCCCCTAATTGTGGGGCAAAAAAGCAGAAATTCCCTATATGTTGGGGCAAAAAGACAGAAATTCTTTTTATTTTGGGGCAAAACTCAGAAATTCCACTTATTTTGGGGCCAAATTGCAGGAATTTACCTTATTTTGGGGCAAAATTGCAGAAATTTTCCTTATTTGGGCAAAAAGGCAGAAATTTCACTTATTTTCAGGTAAAAAGACTGAAATATCCTTTATTTTGGGGCAAAAAGGAAGAAATTTTTCTTATTTTGGGGCAAAATTGCAAAAATTTTCCTTATTTTGAGGCAAAAAGGCAGAAATTCCTAATATTTCGTGGCAAAAATGCAGAAATTCCCCTTATTTTGAGGTAAAAAGGCTGAAATTCCCCTTATTTGGGGGCAAAAAGGCAGAAATTTCCCTTATTTTGGGGCAAAATTGAAGAAATTTCACTTATTTCAGGGTATTAAGTCAGAAATTTTCCTTATTTTGGGGCAAAAAAGACAGAAATTCCCTTTGTTTTGGGGGAAAAAGACAGAAATTCCACTTATTTAGAGGCAAAAAGGCAGAAATTCCCCTTATTTTGGAGCAAAAATGAAGAAATTTCCCTTTTTTATGGCAAAAAGATATGCATTCTTCTTATTTTCGGGCAAAAAGGCAGAAATTCCCCGTATTTTGGAGCAAAATTGCAGAAATTCTTCTAATTGTGGGGCAAAAAGGCAGAAATTCCCTATATGTTGGGGCAAAAAGACAGAAATTCTCCTTATTTTGGGGCAAAACTCAGAAATTCCACTTATTTTGGGGCAAAATTGCAGGAATTTACCTTATTTTGGGGCAAAAAACAGAAATTTCCCTTTTGTGGGGCAAAATTGCACAAATTTCACTTATTTTCAGGTAAAAAGGCTGAAATATCCTTTATTTTGGAGCAAAAAAAAGAAATTCTCCATATTTTGGGGCAAAATTGCAGAAATTTTCCTTATTTGGGGGCAAAAAGGCAGAAATTCCCCTTATTTTGGGACAAAAAGGCAGAAGTTCCTGTTATTTTGAGGTAAAATTTCAGAAATTTCAAATATTTCAGGGCAAAATGGCAGAAATTTCCCTTATTTTGGGGCAAAAAGATGAAATCCCTAATTTTTGGCTAAAATTGCAGAAATTTCACTTATTTCCAGACAAAAAGGCAGAAATTCCACTTTATTTCGGGCAAAAAGGCAGAAATGACCCGTATTTTGGAGCAAAATTGGAGAAATTCACCTAATATTGGTGCAAAAATGCAGAAATTCCCTTTATTTTGGGGGCAAAAAGGCAGAAATTTTCCATATTTTGGTGCAAAAAGGCTGAAATTCCCCTTATTTTGAGGTAAAATCCTGAAATTCCCCATATTTTGGGGCAAAAAGGAAAAAATTCCCCTCATTTTGGGGAAAAAACGCACAAATTTCCCTTATTTTCAGGCATAATTGCAGGAATTTCATTTATTTCAGGGTAAAAAGTCAGAAATTTCTTTTATTTTGGGGCAAAAAGCAGAAATTTCTTTTATTTTGATACAAAATTATAGAAATTTTCCTTATTTTAAAACAAAAAGGCAAAAATTACCCATATTTTGGGGAAAAAGGCAGAAATTCCCCTTATTTTGAGGTAAAAAGGCTGAAAATCTTGTTATTTTGGGGCAAAAAGGCAGAAATTTCCTTTACTTTGTGGCAAAAAGGCAGAAATTCCCGTTAATTGGGGCACAAAAGCAGAAATTTTCCTTATTTAAGGGCAATAGGGCAGAAATTCCCCATATTTTGTGGCAAAAAGGCAGTAATTCCTTTTATTTGGAGGTAAAATGCTGAAATTCCCCTTATTTTTGGCAAAAAGGAAGAAATTCCTATTATTTTGGGGCAAAATTGCAGAAATTTCAATTATTTCAGGACAAAAAGTCAAAAATTTGCCTTATTTTGGGGCAAAAAGCAGAAATGCCCCTAATTTTAAGACCAAAAACAGAAATTCCCCTTATTTTGGGGTAAAATTGCAGAAATTTCACATATTTCAGGGCAAAAAGGCAGAAATTCCACTTTATTTCGGACAATAACGCAGAAATTCCCCGTATTTTAAAGCTAAATTTCAGAAATTCCCCTTATATTGGTGCAAAAATGCAGAAATTCCATTTATTTTTGTGCAATAAGGCAGATTTCCCCGTATTTTGAAGCAAAATTGCACATATTCCCCTAATTTTTAGGAAAAATGCAGAAATTCACATTATTTTGGAACAAAAAGACAGAAATTCTCCTTATTTCAGGGCAAAAAGTCAGAAATTCCCCTTATATTGGGGAAAAATTGCAGAAATTTCCTTTATTTTGGGGCAAAATTGCAGAAATTTTCCTTATTTTGGGGCAAAATTGCAGAAATTTCACTTATTTCAGGGAGAAAGCGCAGAAATTTCTCTTATTTTGGGGCAAAAAGGCAGAAATTTCTTTTATTTTGGTACAAAATTGCAGAAATTTTCTTTATTTTGGGGCAAAAATGCAGAAATTCCTCATATTTTGGGGCAAAAAGGCAGAGATTCCCTTTATTTTGTGGCGAAAAGGCAGAAATTTCTCTTATTTTGGGGCAAAATTGCAGAAATTTCACTTATTTCAAGGCAAAATTCAAAAATTCCTTTTATTTTTGGGCAAAAAGAAATTTCGTTTATTTTTGGGTAAAAAGGCAGAAATTTCACTTATTTTGAGGTAAGAAGGCAGAAATTCCTCTTATTTTGGGGCAAAAATGAAGAAATTTCCCTTTTATGTGGCAAAAGGTATATATTCCCCTTATTTTCGGGCAAAAAAGCAGAAATTCCCCGTTTTTTTGGAGCAAAATTGCAGAAAATCCCCTAATTGTGGGGCAAAAATGCAGAAATTCCCAATATGTTGGGGCAAAAAGACAGAAATTCTCCTTATTTTGGGGCAAAACTCAGAAATGTCCCTTATTTTGGTGCAAAATTGCAGAAATTTCACTTATTTCAGGTAAAAAAGGAAGAAATTTTTCTTATTTTGGGGCAAAAAGGCAGAAATTCCTAATATTTTGTGGCAAAAATGCAGAAATTCCCCTTATTTTGAGGTAAAAAGGCTGAAATTCCCCTTATTTGGGGGCAAAAAGGCAGAAATTTCCCTTATTTTGGGGCAAACTTGAAGAAATTTCACTTATTTCAGGGTTTTAAGTCAGAAATTTTCCTTATTTTGGGGCAAAAAAGACAGAAATTCCCTTTGTTTTGGGGGAAAAAGACAGAAATTCCACTTATTTAGAGGCAAAAAGGCAGAAATTCCCCTTATTTTGGAGCAAAAATGAAGAAATTTCCCTTTTTTATGGCAAAGAGATATGCATTCTTCTTATTTTCGGGCAAAAAGGCAGAAATTCCCCGTATTTTGGAGCAAAATTGCAGAAATTCTTCTAATTGTGGGGCAAAAAGGCAGAAATTCTCTATATGTTGGGGCAAAAAGACAGAAATTCTCCTTATTTTGGGGCAAAACTCAGAAATTCCACTTATTTTCTTGCAAAATTGCAGGAATTTACCTTATTTTGGGGCAAAATTGCAGAAATTTCCCTTTTGTGGGGCAAAATTGCACAAATTTCACTTATTTTCAGGTAAAAAAGCTGAAATATCCTTTATTTTGGAGCAAAAAGGAAGAAATTCCCCATATTTTGGGGCAAAATTGCAGAAATTTTCCTTATTTGGGGGCAAAAAGGTAGAAATTCCCCTTATTTTGGGACAAAAGGCAGAAATTTCTCTTATTTTGAGGTAAAATTGCAGAAATTTCAAATATTTCAGGGCAAAATGGCAGAAATTTCCCTTATTTTGGGGCAAAAAGATGAAATCCCTAATTTTTGGTTAAAATTGCAGAAATTTCACTTATTTCCAGACAAAAAGGCAGAAATTCCACTTTATTTCGGGCAAAAAGGCAGAAATGACCCGTATTTTGGAGCAAAATTGGAGAAATTCACCTAATATTGGTGCAAAAAATGCAGAAATTCCCTTTATTTTGGAGGCAAAAAGGCAGAAACTTTCCATATTTTGGTGCAAAAAGGCTGAAATTCTTCTTATTTTGAGGTAAAATGCTGAAATTCCCCATATTTTGGGGCAAAAGGCAAAAATTCTTCTTATTTTGGGGCAAAAAGGCACAAATTTCCTTAATTTCGGGCAAAATTGCAGAAATTTCATTTATTTCAGGGCAAAAAGTCAGAAATTCCCCTTATTTTTGGGCAAAAAAGCAGAAATTTCTTTTATTATGGTACAAAATTGAAGAAATTTTCCTCATTTTGAAACAAAAAGGCAGAAATTCCCCATATTTTGGGGCAAAAGGCAGAAATTATTATTATTTTGAGGTAAAATGCAGAAATTCCCTTTATTTTTGGGCTAAAAGGCAGAAATTCTTATTTTGGGGCAAAAAGACCGAAAATCTCCTTTTTTCGGGAGCAAACAGTCAGAAATTCACCTTATTTTGGGGCAAAATTGCAGAAATTTCCTTTATGTTGGGGCAAAATTGCAGAAATTTCCATTATTTTGGGGCAAAATTGCAGAAATTTCACTTATTTCAGAGAAAAAAGGCGGAAATTTTCTTTTTTGGGAAAAAAGGCAGAAATTTTTTTTTTTTGGTACAAAATTGCAGAAATTTTTCTTATTTTGGGGCAAAAAGTAAGAAATTCCCCATATTTTGGGGCAAAAAGGCAGAAATTTTCCTTATTTTGAGGTAAAAAGGCTGAAATTCCCTATATTTTGGTGAAAAAAGGCTGAAATTCCTTTTATTTTGAGGTAAAATCCTGAAATTCCACATATTTGGGGAAAAAAGGCAGAAATTTCCCTCATTTTGTGGCAAAAAGGCACAAATTTCCCTTATTTTCGGGCATAATTGCAGGAATTTCATTTATTTCAGGGCAAAAATTCAGAAATTCCTTTTATTTTGGGGCAAAAAGCCGAAATTTCTTTTATTTTGATACAAAATTGTAGAAATTTTCCTTACTTTGGAACAAAAAGGCAAAAATTACCCATATTTTGGGGAAAAAGGCAGAAATTCACCTTATTTTGAGGTAAAAAGGCTGAAATTCCCCTTATTTTGGGGCAAAAAGGCAGAAATTCCCTTTACTTTGTGGCAAAAAGGCAGAAATTCCCGTTAATTGGGGCAGAAAAGCAGAAAATTTCCTTATTTAAGGGCAATAGGGCAGAAATTCCTCATATTTTGTGGCAAAAAGGCAGAAATTCCCCTTATTTGGAGGTAAAATGCTGAAATTCCCCTTATTTTCGGCAAAAAGGAAGAAATTCCTATTATTTTGGGGCAAAATTGGAGAAATTTCAATTATTTCAGGGCAAAAAGTCAGAAATTTGCCTTATTTTGGGGCAAAAAGAAGAAATTCCCCTAATTTTGGGGCCAAAAACAGAAATTCCCCTTATTTTGGGGTAAAATTGCAGAAATTTCAAATATTTCAGGGCAAAAAGGCAGAAATTCCACTTTATTTCGGGCAGTAATGCAGAAATTCCCCGTATTTTAAAGCTAAATTTCAGAAATTTCCCTTATATTGGTGCAAAAATGCAGAAATTCCCTTTATTTTTGTGCAATAAGGCAGATTTCCCCGTATTTTGAAGCAAAATTGCACATATTCCCCTAATTTTGAGAAAAAATGCAGAAATTCACATTATTTTGGAACAAAAAGACAGAAATTCTCCTTATTTCAGGGCAAAAAGTCAGAAATTCCCCTTATTTTGGGGCAAAATTGCAGAAATTTTTTTTATTTTGGGGCAAAATTGCAGAAATTTCCCTTATTTTGGGGCAAAATTGCATAAATTTCACTTATTTTAGGGAAAAAGCGTAGAAATTTTCTTTATTTTGGGGCAAAAAGGCAGAAATTTCTTTTATTTTGGTACAAAATTGCAGAAATTTTCCTTATTTTGGGGCAAACATGCAGAAAATCTCCATATTTTGGGGCAAAAAGGCAGAGATTCCCATTATTATGAGTTAAAATGCTGAAATTCCCCTTATTTTGGGGCAAAAAGACAGAAATTCCCTTTATTTTGTTGCAAAAAGGCAGAAATTTCCCTTATTTTGGGGCAAAATTGCAGAAATTTCACTTATTTCAGGACAAAATTCAAAAATTCCTTTTATTTTGGGGCAAAAAGACAGAAATTCCGTTTATTTTTGGGTAAAAAGGCAGAAATTTCACTTATTTTGAGGTAAGAATGCAGAAATTGCTCTTATTTTGGGGTAAAAATGAAGAAATTTCCCTTTTTGTGGCAAAAGGTATACATTCCCCTTATTTTCGGGCAAAAAAGCATTAATTCCTCGTATTTTGGAGCACAATTGCAGAAAATCCTCTAATTGTGGGGCAAAAAGGCAGAAATTCCCTATATATTAGGGCAAAAAGACAGAAATTCTCCTTATTTTGTGGCAAAACTCAGAAATTCCACTTATTTTGGGGCAAAATTCCAGAAATTTCCCTTATTTTGGAACAAAATTGCAGAAATTTCACTTATTTTGGGGCAAAATTGCAGAAATTTCACTTATTTCAGGTAAAAAAGTCAGAAATTTTTCTTATTTTGTGACAAAAATGCAGAAATTCTCCTTATTTTGAGGTAAAAAGGCTGAAATTCCCCTTATTTGGGGGCAAAAAGGCAGAAATTTCCCTTATTTTGGGGCAAAATTGCAGAAATTTCCTTTATTTCAGGGTAATAAGTCAGAAATTTTTCTTATTTTGGGGCAAAAAAGACAGAAATTCCCTTTGTTTTTGGGGGAAAAGACAGAAATTCCACTTATTTAGAGGCAAAAAGGCAGAAATTCCCCTTATTTTGGAGCAATAATGAAGAAATTTCCCTTTTTTATGGCAAAAAGATATGCATTCCCCTTATTTTCAGGCAAAAAGGCAGAAATTCCCAGTATTTTGGAGCAAAATTGCAGAAATTCCCCTAATTGTGGGGCAAAAAGTCAGAAATTCCCTATATGTTGGGGCAAAAAGACAGAAATTCTTCTTATTTTAAAGCAAAACTCAGAAATTCCACTTATTTTGGGGCAAAATTGCAGGAATTTACCTTATTTTGGGGCAAAATTGCAGAAATTTCCCTTTTTGGGGCAAAATTGCAGAAATTTCACTTATTCTCAGGTAAAAAGGCTGAAATATCCTTTATTTTGGGGCAAAAAGGAAGAAATTCCCCTTATTTTGGGGCAAAATTGCAGAAATTTTCCTTATTTTGGGGCAAATAGGTAGAAATTCCCATTATTTTGGTACAAAAAGGCAGAAATTACCCTTATTTTGAGGTAAAATTGCAGAAATTTCAAATATTTCAGGGCAAAATGGCAGAAATTTCCCTTATTTTGGGGCAAAAAGAAGAAATCCCTAATTTTTGGCTAAAATTGCAGAAATTTCACTTATTTCCAGACAAAAAGGCAGAAATTCCACTTAATTTCGGGCAAAAAGGCAGAAATGACCCGTATTTTGGACCAAAATTGCAGAAATTCCCCTAATATTGGTGCAAAAATGCAGAAATTCCCTTTATTTTGGGGGCAAAAAGGCAGAAATTTTCCATATTTTGGTGCAAAAAGGCTGAAATTCTTCTTATTTTGAGGTAAAATGCTGAAATTCCCCATATTTTGGGGCAAAAGGCAAAAATTCTTCTTATTTTGGGGCAAAAAAGCACAAATTTCCCTTATTTTCGGGCAAAATTGCAGAAATTTCATTTATTTCAGGGCAAAAAGTCAGAAATTCCCCTTATTTTGGGGCAAAAAGCAGAAATTTCTTTTAATATGGTACAAAAATGAAGAAATTTTCCTCATTTTGAAACAAAAAGGCAGAAATTCCCCATATTTGGGGCAAAAGGCAGAAATTATTCTTATTTTCATGTAAATGCAGAAATTCCCTTTATTTTGGGGCTAAAAGGCAGAAATTCCCCGTATTTTGAAGCAAAATTGCAGAAATTCTCATAATTTTCGGGCAAAAAGGCAGAAATTCTCCTTATTTTGGGGCAAAAAGACAGAAAATCTCTTTTTTTCGGGAGTAAACAGTCAGAAATTCCCGTTATTTTGGGGCAAAATTGCAGAAATTTCCTTTACATTGGGGCAAAATTGCAGAAATTTCCCTTATTTTGGGGCAAAATTGCAGAAATTTCACTTATTTCAGGGAAAAAAGGCAGAAATTTTCTTTTTTGGGGGCAAAAAGGCAGAAATTTTTTTTATTTTGTAACAAAATTGCAGAAATTTTTCTTATTTTGGGGCAAAAATTCAGAAATTCCCCATATTTTGGGGCAAAAAGGCAGAAATTCCCCTTATTTTGAGGTAAAAAGGCTGAAATTCCCCATATTTTGGGATAAAATTGCAGAAATTTCCATTATTTGGGGGCAAAAAGGCAGAAAATCCACTTAATTTCGGGTAAAAAGGCAGAAATTCCTCGTATTTTGGAGCATAATTGCAGAAATTCACCTAATATTGGTGCAAAAATGCAGAAATTCCCTTTATTTTTAGGGAAAAAGGCAGAAATTTTCCATATTTTGGGGCAAAAGGCAGAAATTCCCTTTATTTTGAGGTAATAAGGCTGAAATTCCCCTTATTTTGGGGCAAAAAGACAGAAATTTCATTTATTTTGGGGAAAAGGCAGAAATTGCACTTATTTTGAGTCAAAAAGATGGAAAATCCCCTTATTTTGGGGCAAAAATGAAGAAATTTCCTTTTTTTATGGCAAAAAGGTATACGTTCCCTTTATTTTCGGGAAAAAAGGCAGAAATTCCCCGTATTTTGGAGTAAAATTGCAGAAATTCCCCTAATTTTTGGGCAAAAAGGCAGAAATTTCCCTTATTTTGGAGTAAAACTACAGAAATTTCACTTATTTCGTCGCAAAATGGCAGTAATTCCCCTTATTTTTGGAGAAAAAGGCAGAAAATCCCCATATTTTGGAGCAAAATTGCAGATATTCACCTGATTTTGGGGTAAAAAATACAGTAATTTTCTTTATTTTGGGGCAAAAAGGCAGAAATTCTCCTTATTTTGGGGCAAAAGGCACAAATTCCCCTTATTTTAAGGCAAAATTGCAGAAATTTTCTTTATTGTGGGGCAAAAAACAGAAATTTCCCTTATTTTAGGGCAAAATTGCAGAAATTTCACTTATTTCAGAGAAAAAAGCAAAAATTTTTCTTATTTTGGGGCAAAAAGGCAGAAATTCCCATTATATTGGGGCAAAGAGACAGAAATTCACCTTATTTTTGGGTAAAATTGCAGAAATTTCACATATTTCAGGGCAAAAAGGCAGAAATTCCTTTTATTTTGAGGTAAAAAGGCAGAAATTCCCCTTATTTTGGGATAAAATTGCAGAAATTTCCCTTATTTGGGGGCAAAAAGGCAGAAAATCCACTTAATTTCGGGTAAAAAGGCAGAAATTCCTCGTATTTTGGAGCAAAATTGCAGAAATTCCCCTAATATTGGGGCAAAAATGCAGAAATTCCCTTTATTTGGGGCAAAAAGGCAGAAGTTCCTTTTATTTTTTGGGAAAAGAGGCAGAAATTCCCTGTATTTTGAAGCAAAATTGCAGAAACTCCCCTAATTTTGGGGCAAAAAGGCAGAAATTCCCTTTATTTTGGGGCAAAAATAGAAAAATTCTCCTTATTTTAAGGCAAAAATCAGAAATTTTTCTTATCTTGGGGCAAAATTTTAGAAATTTCTTATATTTTGTTACAGACTTGCAAAAATTTTTCTTATTTTGTGGCAAAAAGGCAGAAATTCCCCATATTTTGGTGCAAAAAGGCTGAAATTCGACTTATTTTGAGGTAAAATCCTGAAATTCCCCATATTTTGGGGCAAAAAGGCAGAAATTCCCCTCATTTTGGGGCAAAAAGGCACAAATTTCCCTTATTTTCGGGCATAATTGCAGGAATTTCATTTAATTCAGGGCAAAAAGTCAGAAATTCCCCTTATTTTGGGGCAAAAAGCAGAAATTTCTTTTATTTTGATACAAAATTGTAGAAATTTTATTTATTTTGGAACAAAAACAAAATTACCCATATTTTGAGGAAAAAGGCAGAAATTCCCCTTATTTTGAGGTAAAAAGGCTGAAATTCCCGTTATTTTGGGGCAAAAAGGCAGAAATTCCCTTTACTTTGTGGCAAAAAGGCAGAAATTCCCGTTAATTGGGGCAGAAAAGCAGAAATTTTCCTTATTTAAGGGCAATAGAGCAGAAATTCCCCATATTTTGTGGCAAAAAGGCAGAAATTCCCCTTATTTGGAGGTAAAATGCTGAAATTCCCCTTATTTTCGGCAAAAAGGCAGAAATTCCTATTATGTTGGGGCAAAATTGCAGAAATTTCAATTATTTCAGGGCAAAAAGTCAGAAATTTGCCTTATTTTGGGGCAAAAAAAAGAAATTCCCTTAATTTTGGGGCCAAAAACAGAAATTCCCCTTATTTTGGGGTAAAATTGCAGAAATTTCAAATATTTCAGGGCAAAAAGGCAGAAATTCCACTATATTTCGGGCAATAATGCAGAAATTCCCCGTATTTTAAAGCTAAATTTCAGAAATTCCCCTTATATTGGTGCAAAAATGCAGAAATTCCCTTTATTTTTGTGCAATAAGGCAGATTTCCTCGTATTTTGAAGCAAAATTGCACATATTCCCCTAATTTTGAGGGAAAATGCAGAAATTCACATTATTTTGGAACAAAAAGACAGAAATTCTCCTTATTTCAGGGCAAAAAGTCAGAAATTTCCCTTATTTTGGGGCAAAATTGCAGAAATTTCACTTATTTCAGGGAAAAAACGCAGAAATTTCTCTTATTTTGGGGCAAAAAGGCAGAAATTTCTTTTATTTTGGTACAAAATTGCAGAAACTTTCTTTATTTTGGGGCAAAAATGCAGAAATTCCCCATATTTGGGGGCAAAAAGGAAGAGATTCCCCTTATTATGAGGTAAAATGCTGAAATTCCCCTTATTTTGGGGAAAAAAGACAGAAATTCCCTTTATTTTGTGGCAAAAAGGCAGAAATTTCCCTTATTTTGGGGCAAAATTGCAGAAATTTCACTTATTTCAGGGCAAAATTCAAAAATTCCTTTTATTTTGAAGCAAAAAGACAGAAATTTCATTTATTTTTGGGTAAAAGGGCAGAAATTTCACTTATTTTGAGGTAAGAAGGCAGAAATTCCTCTTATTTTGGGGCAAAAATGAAGAAATTTTTTCTCTTTTGTGGCAAAAGTTATACATACCCCTTATTTTAGGGCAAAAAAGCAGAAATTCCCCGATTTTTGGAGCACAATTGCAGAAAATCCCCTAATTGTGGGGCAAAAAGGCAGAAATCCCTATATGTTGGGGCAAAAAGACAGAAATTCTCCTTATTTGGGGGCAAAATTCAGAAATTCCACTTATTTTGGGGCAAAATTCCAGAAATTTCTTTTATTTTGGGGCAAAATTTCAGAAATTTTTCACTTATTTTGGTGCAAAATTGCAGAAATTCCCCATATTTTGGGGCAAAAAGGCAGAAATTCCTTATATTTTGGGGCAAAAAGGCAGAAATTCCCCTTATTTTGAGGTAATAAGGCTGAAATTCCCCTTATTTGGGGGCAAAAAGGCAGAAATTTCCCTTATTTTGGGGCAAAATTGCAGAAATTTCACTTATTTCAGGGTAATAAGTCAGAAATTTTCCTTATTTGGGGCAAAAAAGACAGAAATTCTCTTTATTTTGGGGGGAAAAGACAGAAATTCCACTTATTTAGAGGCAAAAAGGCAGAAAGTTCAATTATTTTGGAGCAAAAATGAAGAAATTTCCCTTTTTATGGCAAAAAGATATGCATTCCCCTTATTTTCAGGCAAAAAGGCAGAAATTCCTCGTATTTTGGAGCAAAATTACAGAAATTCCCCTAATTGTGGGGCAAAAAGGTAGAAATTCCCTATATGTTGGAGCAAAAAGACAGAAATTCTCCTTATTTTGGGGCAAAATTCAGAAATTCCACTTATTTTGGGGCCAAATTGCAGGAATTTACCCTATTTTTGGGGCAAAATTGCAGAAATTTTCTTTTTTTGGGGCAAAATTGCAGAAATTTCACTTATTTTCAGGTAAAAAGGCTGAAATATCCTTTATTTTGGGGCAAAAAGGAAGAAATTCCCCTTATTTTGGGGCAAAATTGCAGAAATTCCCCATATTTTGGGGCAAAAAGGCAGAAATTCCTTATATTTTGGGGCAAAAAGGCAGAAATTCCCCTTATTTTGAGGTAATAAGGCTGAAATTCCCCTTATTTTGGGGCAAAAAGGCAGAAATTTCCCTTATTTTAGCGCAAAATTGCAGAAATTTCACTTATTTCAGGGTAATAAGTCAGAAATTTTCCTTATTTTGGGGCAAAAAAGACAGAAATTCCCTTTATTTTGGGGGGAAAAGACAGAAATTCCACTTATTTAGGGGCAAAAAGGCAGAAATTCCCATTATTTTGGAGCAAAAATGAAGAAATTTCCCTTTTTATGGCAAAAAGATATGCATTCCCCTTTTTTCAGACAAAAAGGCAGAAATTCCACGTATTTTGGAGCAAAATTGCAGAAATTCCCCTAATTGTGCAGCAAAAAGGTTGAAATTCCCTATATGTTGGAGCAAAAAGACAGAAATTCTCCTTATTTTGGGGCAAAACTTAGAAATTCCACTTATTTTGGGGCCAAATTGCAGGAATTTACCTTATTTTGGGGAAAAATTGCAGAAATTTTCCTTATTTGGGGCAAAATTGCAGAAATTTCACTTATTTTCAGGTAAAAAGTCTGAAATATCCTTTATTTTAAGGCAAAAAGGAAGAAATTCCCCATATTTTGGGGCAAAAAGGCAGAAATTTCTTATATTTTAGGGCAAAAAGGCAGAAATTCCCCTTATTTTGAGGTAATAAGGCTGAAATTCCCCTTATTTTGGGACAAAAAGGCAAAAAATCTGCTTATTTTGGGGTAAAATTGCAGAAATTTCAAATATTTCAGGGCAAAATGGCAGAAATATCCCTTATTTTGGGGCAAAAAGATGAAATCCCTAATTTTTGGCTAAAATTGCAGAAATTTCACTTATTTCCGGACAAAAAGGCAGAAATTCCACTTAATTTCGGGCAAAAAAGCAGAAATGACCCGTATTGTGGAGCAAAATTGCAGAAATTCCCCTAATATTGGTGCATAAATGCAGAAATTCCCTTTATTTTCGGGGCAAAAAGGCAGAAATTTTCCATATTTTGGTGCAAAAAGGCTGAAATTCTTCTTATTTTGAGGTAAAATGCTGAAATTCCCCATATTTTGGGGCAAAAGGCAAAAATTCTTCTTTTTTGGGGGCAAAAAGGCACAAATTTTTCTTATTTTTGGGCAAAATTGCAGAAATTTCATTTATTTCAGAGCAAAAAGTCAGAAATTCCCCTTATTTTGGGGCAAAAAGAAGAAATTTCTTTTATTATGGTACAAAATTGAAGAAATTTTTATTTTTAAACAAAAAGGCAGAAATTTTCCATATTTGGGGAAAAAGGCAGAAATTATTCTTATTTTGAGGTAAAATGCAGAAATTCCCTTTATTTTGGGGCTAAAAGGCAGAAATTCCCCGTATTTTGAAGCAAAATTGCAGAAATTCTCATAATTTTCGGGCAAAAAGGCAGAAATTCTCCTTATTTTGGGGCAAAAAGACAGAAAATCTCCTTTTTTTGGGAGCAAACAGTCAGAAATTCCCCTTATTTTGGGTCAAAATTGCAGAAATTTCCTTTACATTGGGGCAAAATTGCAGAAATTTCCCTTATTTTGGGGCAAAATTGCAGAAATTTCACTTATTTCAGGGAAAAAAGGCGGAAATTTTCTTTTTTGGGGCAAAAAGGCAGAAATTTTATTATTTTGTTACAAAATTGCAGAAATTTTTCTTATTTTGGGGCAAAAATTCAGAAATTCCCCGTATTTTGGGGAAAAAGGCAGAAATTCCCCTTATTTTGAGGTAAAAAGGCTGAAATTCCCCATAATTTGGGATAAAATTGCAGAAATTTCCCTTATTTGGGGGCAAAAAGGCAGAAAATCCACTTAATTTCGGGTAAAAAGGCAGAAATTCCTCGTATTTTGGAGCAAAATTGCAGAAATTCACCTAATATTGGTGCAAAAATGCAGAAATTCCCTTTATTTTTTGGGAAAAAGGCAGAAATTTTCCATATTTTGGGGCAAAAAGGCAGAAATTCCCTTTATTTTGAGGTAATAAGGCTGAAATTCCCCTTATTTTGGGGCAAAAAGACAGAAATTTCGTTTATTTTGGGGAAAAGGCAGAAATTGCACTTATTTTGAGTCAAAAAGGTGGAAAATCTTCTTATTTTGGGGCAAAAATGAAGAAATTTCCTTTTTTATGGCAAAAAGTTATACGTTCCCTTTATTTTCGGGAAAAAAGGCAGAAATTCCCCGTATTTTGGAGTAAAATTGCAGAAATACCCCTAATTTTTAAGCAAAAAGGCAGAAATTCCCCTTATTTTGGGGTAAAACTACAGAAATTTCACTTATTTCGCTGCATAATGGCAGAAATTCCCCTTATTTTTGGCGAAAAAAACAGAAAATCCCCATATTTTGGAGCAAAATTGCAGATATTCACCTGATTTGGGGTAAAAAATACAGTAATTTTCTTTATTTTGGGGCAAAAAGGCAGAAATTCTCCTTATTTTGGGGCAAAAGGCACAAATTCCCCTTATTTTAGGGCAAAATTGCAGAAATTTCCCTTATTTGGGGGCAAAAAACAGAAATTTCCCTTATTTTAGGGCAAAATTGCAGAAATTTCACTTATTTCAGAGAAAAAAGCAAAAATTTTTCTTATTTTGGGGCAAAAAGGCAGAAATTCCCATTATTTTGGGACAAAGAGGCAGAAATTCACCTTATTTTGGGGTAATATTGCAGAAATTTTACATATTTCAGAGCAAAAAGGCAGAAATTCCCCTTATTTTGGGGTAAAAAGGCAGAAATTCCCCTTATTTTGGAGCAAAATTGCAGAAACTCCCCTAATTTTGGGGCAAAAAGGCAGAAATTCCCTTTTTTGGGGCAAAAATAGAAAAATTCTCCTTATTTTGGGGCAAAAATCAGAAATTTCCCTTATTTTGGGGCAAAATTTTAGAAATTTCTTTTATTTTGTTACAGACTTGCAGAAATTTTTCTTATTTTGTGGCAAAAAGGCAGAAATTCCCCATATTTTGGTGCAAAAAGGCTGAAATTCCCCTTATTTTGAGGTAAAATCCTGAAATTCCCCATATTTTGGGGCAAAAAGGCAGAAATTCCCCTCATTTTGGGGCAAAAAGGCACAAATTTCCCTTATTTTCGGGCATAATTGCAGGAATTTCATTTAATTCAGGGCAAAAAGTCAGAAATTCCTCTTATTTTGGGGCAAAAAGCAGAAATTTCTTTTATTATGGTGCAAAAATAAAAAATTTTCTTTATTTTGGAACAAAAAGGCAAAAATTACCCATATTTTGGGGAAAAAGGCAGAAATTCCCCTTATTTTGAGGTAAAAAGGCTGAAATTCCCATTATTTTGGGGCAAAAAGGCAGAAATTCCCTTTACTTTGTGGCAAAAAGGTAGAAATTCCCGTTAATTGGGGCAGAAAAGCAGAAATTTTCCTTATTTAAGGGCAATAGGGCAGAAATTCCCGATATTTTGTGGCAAAAAGGCAGAAATTCCCCTTATTTGGAGGTAAAATGCTGAAATTCCCCTTATTTTCGGCAAAGAGGCAGAAATTCCTATTATTTTGGGACAAAATTGCAGAAATTTCAATTATTTCAGGGCAAAAAGTCAGAAATTTACCT
Source organism: Micromys minutus (assembly GCF_963924665.1). Lineage (NCBI taxonomy): Eukaryota > Metazoa > Chordata > Mammalia > Rodentia > Muridae > Micromys > Micromys minutus. Next base: position 10,836 of record NW_027667839.1, on the reverse strand, counting down.
TATTTTGGGGCAAAAAGCAGAAATTCCCCTAATTTTGGGGCCAAAAACAGAAATTCCCCTTATTTTGGGGTAAAATTGCAGAAATTTCAAATATTTCAGGGCAAAAAGGCAGAAATTCCACTTTATTTCGGACAATAACGCAGAAATTCCCCGTATTTTAAAGCTAAATTTCAGAAATTACCCTTATATTGGTGCAAAAATGCAGAAATTCCCTTTATTTTTGTGCAATAAGGCAGATTTCCTCGTATTTTGAAGCAAAATTGCACATATTCCCCTAATTTTGGGGAAAAATGCAGAAATTCACATTATTTTGGAACAAAAAGACAGAAATTCTCCTTATTTCAGGGCAAAAAGAAATTCCTCTTATTTTGGGGCAAAATTGCAGAAATGTCCTTTATTTTGTGGCAAAATTGCAGAAATTTTCCTTATTTTGCGGCAAAATTGCAGAAATTTCACTTATTTCAGGGAAAAAGCGCAGAAATTTCTCTTATTTTGGGTCAAAAACGCAGAAATTTCTTTTATTTTGGTACAAAATTGCAGAAATTTTCTTTATTTTGGGGCAAAAATGCAGAAATTCCCGATATTTTGGGGCAAAAAGGCAGAGATTCCCTTTATTTTGTGGCAAAAAGGCAGAAATTTCCCTTATTTTGGGGCAAAATTGCAGAAATTTCACTAATTTCAGGGCAAAATTCAAAAATTCCTTTTATTTTTGGGCAAAAAGACAGAAATTTCGTTTATTTTTGGGTAAAAAGGCACAAATTTCACTTATTTTGAGGTAAGAAGGAAGAAATTCCTCTTATTTTGGGGCAAAAATGAAGAAATTTCCCTTTTTTGTGGCAAAAGGTCTATATTCCCCTTATTTTCGGGCAAAAAAGCAGAAATTCCCCGTTTTTTGGAGCACAATTGCAGAAAATCCCCTAATTGGGGGGCAAAAAGGCAGAAATTCCCTATATGTTGGGGCAAAAAGACAGAAATTCTCCTTATTTTGGGGCAAAACTCGGAAATTCCTCTTATTTTGGGGCAAAATTCCAGAAATGTCCCTTATTTTGGGGCAAAATTTCAGAAATTTCACTTATTTCAGGTAAAAAAAGGCAGAAATTTTTCTTATTTTGGGCAAAAAGGCAGAAATTCCTAATATTTTGTGGCAAAAATGCAGAAATTCCCCTTATTTTGAGGTAAAAAGGCTGAAATTCCCCTTATTTGGAGGCAAAAAGGCAGAAATTTCCCTTATTTTAAGGCAAAATTGCAGAAATTTCACTTATTTCAGGGTAATAAGTCAGAAATTTTCCTTATTTTGGGGCAAAAAAGACAGAAATTCTCTTTGTTTTGGGGGGAAAAGACAAAAATTCAAACTATTTAGAGGCAAAAAGGCAGAAATTCCCCTTATTTTGGAGCTAAATTGCAGAAATTCCCCTAATTGTGAAGCAAAAAGGCAGAAATTCCCTATATGTTGGGGCAAAAAGACAGAAATTCTTCTTATTTTGGGGCAAAACTCAGAAATTCCACTTATTTTGGGGCCAAATTGCAGGAATTTACCTTATTTTGGGGCAAAATTGCAGAAATTTTCCTTATTTGGGGCAAAATTGCAGAAATTTCACTTATTTTTAGGCAAAAAGGCTGAAATATCCTTTATTTTGGGGCAAAAGGAAGAAATTCCCTTTATTTTGGGGCAAAATTGCAGAAATTTTCCTTATTTGGGGGCAGAAAGGCAGAAGTTCCTTATATTTTGGGGCAAAAAGGCAGAAATTCCCCTTATTTTGAGGTAATAAGGCTGAAATTCCCCTTATTTTGGGACAAAAAGGCAGAAATTCCTTTTATTTTGGGGTAAAATTGCAGAAATTTCAAATATTTCAGGGCAAAATGGCAGAAATTTCTCTTATTTTGGGGCAAAAAGATGAAATCCCTAATTTTTGGCTAAAATTGCAGAAATTTCAGTTATTTCCGGACAAAAAAGCAGAAATTCCACTTAATTTCGGGCAAAAAGGCAGAAATTTTCCATATTTTGGTGCAAAAAGGCTGAAATTCTTCTTATTTTGAGGTAAAATGCTGAAATTCCCCATATTTTGGGGCAAAAGGCAAAAATTCTTTTTTTAGGGCAAAAAGGCACAAATTTTCCTTATTTTTGGGCAAAATTGCAGAAATTTCATTTATTTCGGGGCAAAAAGTAAGAAATTCCCCTTATTTTGGGGCAAAAAGAAGAAATTTCTTTTATTATGGTACAAAATTGAAAATTTTTTCTTATTTTGAAACAAAAATGCAGAAATTCCGCATATTTTGAGGCAAAAGGCCAAAATTATTCTTATTTTGAGGTAAAATGCAGAAATTCCCTTTATTTTGGGGCTAAAAGGCAGAAATTCCCTGTATTTTGAAGCAAAATTTCAGAAATTCTCATAATTTTCGGGCAAAAAGGCAGAAATTCTCCTTATTTTGGGGCAAAAAGACAGAAAATCTCCTTTTTTCAGGAGCAAACAGTCAGAAATTCCCTTTATTTTGGGGCAAAATTGCAGAAATTTCCTTTACATTGGGGCAAAATTGCAGAAATTTCCCTTATTTTGGGGCAAAATTGCAGAAATTTCACTTATTTTAGGAAAAAAAGGCGAAAATTTTTTTGGGGGGGGGCAAAAAGGCAGATATATTTTTATTTTGGTACAAAATTGCAGAAATTTTTCTTATTTTGGGGAAAAAAGTCAGAAATTCCTCATATTTTGGGGCAGAAAGGCAGAAATTTCTCTTATTTTGAGGTAAAAAGGCTGAAATTTCCTTTATTTTGGGGCACAAAGAAAGAAATTTTGTTTATTTTGGGGAAAAGGCAGAAATTGCACTTATTTTGAGTCAAAAAGGTGGAAAATCCCCTTATTTTGGGGCAAAAATGAAAAATTTTTCTTTTTTTATGGCAAAAAGGTATACATTCCCTTTATTTTCGGGCAAAAAGGCAGAAATTCCCCATATTTTGGAGCAAAATTGCAGAAATTCCCCTAATTTTTGGGCAAAAAGGCAGAAATTCTCCTTATTTTGGGGTAAAACTGCAGAAATTTCACTTATTTCATGGCAAAATGTCAGAAATTCCTTTTATTTTTGGCAAAAAAGGCAGAAAATCCCCGTATTTTGGAGCAAAATTGCAGAAATTCACCTAATTTTGGGGTAAAGAATACAGTAATTTTCTTTATTTTGCGGCAAAAAGGCCGAAATTCTCCTTATTTTAGGGCAAAAAGGCAGAACTTCCCCTTATTTTAGGGCAAAATTACAGAAATTTCCCTTATTTGGGGGCAAAAACAGAAATTCCCCTTAATTTGGGGCAAAATTGCAGAAATTTCCCTTATTATGGGGATAAATTGCAGAAATTTCCCTTATTTTAGGGCAAAATTGTAGGAATTTCACTTATTTCAGAGAAAATAAGCAAAAATTTTTCTTATATTGGGGCAAAAAGGCAGAAATTCCCATTATTTTGGGGCAAAAAAGCAGAAATTTCATATATTTCAGGGCAAAAAGGCAGAAATTCACCTTATTTTGGGGTAAAATTGCAGAAATTTCATATATTTCAGGGCAAAAAGGCAGAAATTCTCCTTATTTTGGGGCAAAAAGGCAGAAAATCCCCTTAATTTCGGGCAAAAAGGCAGAAATTACCCTTATTTTGGAGCAAAATTGCAGAAATTCTTCTAATATTGGGTCAAAAATGCAGAAATTCCCTTTATTTGGGGCAAAAAGGCAGAAGTTCCCCTTATTTTCGGGAAAAGAGGCAGAAATTTGCTGTATTTTGAAGCAAAATTGCAGAAACTCTCCTAATTTTGGGGCAAAAATGCAGAAATTCCCTTTATTTGGGGCAAAAATACAGAAATTCTCCTTATTTCAGGGCAAAAATCAGAAATTCCTTTTATTTTGGGGCAAAAAGACAAAAATTTCCCTTATTTTGGGGCAAAATTGCAGAAATTTCACTTATTTCAGGGAAAAAAGGCAGAAATTTTCCTTATTTTGGGGCAAAAAGGCAGCAATTCTCCATATTTTGGAGCAAAAAGGCAGAGATTCCCCTTATTATGAGGTAAAAAGGCTGAATTTCCCTTATTTTGTGGCAAAAAGGCAGAAATTCCCCTTATTTTGGAACAAAAAGGCAGAGATTTTCCTTCTTATGTGGTAAAAAGGCTGAAATTCCCCTTATTTTGGGGCAAAAAATGCAGAAATTCCCCTTAATTTGGGGCAAAATGGCAGACATTTCTCTTATTCTGGGGCAAAATTGCAGAAATTTCACTTATTTCAGGGAAAAAATCAGAAATTCCCCTTATTTTGGGGCAAAAAGACAGAGATTCTCCTTCTTATGTGGTATAAACGCTGAAATTCCTTTTATTTTGGGGCAAAAATGCAGAAATTCCCCTCATTTTGGGGCAAAAAGGCAGACATTTCTCTTATTTTGGGGCAAAATTGCAGAAATTTCACTCATTTCAGGGCAAAAAATCAGAAATTCCCCTTATTTTGAGGCAAAAAGACAGAAATTCCGTTTATTTTTGGGTAAAAAGGCAGAAATTCCATTTATTTTGAGGTAAAAATGCAGAAATCCCCCTTATTTTGGGGCAAAAATGAAGAAATTTCTCTTTTTTTATGGCAAAAGGTATACATTCCCCTTATTTTCGTGCAAAAAAGAAGAAATTCCTCGTATTTTGGGCAAAATTGCAGAAATTCCCCTAATTCTGGGTCATAAAGGCAGAAATTCCCTTTATTTTGGGGCAAAAAGTCAGAAAATTTTCTAATTTCGTGGCAAAAATCAAAAATTCCCCTTTGGGGATTAATTCTAGAAATTTCTTTTATTTTGGGGCAAAATTGCAGAAATTTCCCTTATTTTGGGGCAAAATTGCAGAAATTTCCCTTATTTTGGGGCAAAATTGCAGAAATTTCACTTATTTCAGGAAAAAAAGGCAGAAATTTTTCTTTTTTGGGGGCAAAATTGCAGAAATTTCACTTATTTCAGGAAAAAAAGGCAGAAATTTTCCTTTTTTGGGGGCAAAATTGCAGAAATTTCACTTATTTCAGGGAAAAAAGGCAGAAATTTCTCTTATTTTGAGGCAAAAAGGCGGAAATTTCTTTTATTTGGTACAAAATTGCAAAAATTTTTCCTTATTTTGGGGCAAAAAGGCAGATATTCTTGAAATTTTGGGGCAAAAGGCAGAAATTCTATTTATTTTGAGGTAATAAGGCTGAAATTCCCCATATTTTGTGGCAAAAAGGTAGAATATCCCCTTATTTTGGGGTAAAATTGCAGAAATTTCAATTATTTCAGGGCAAAATTTAGAAATTCCTTTTATTTTTGGGCAAAAAGACAGAAATTCCCTCTATTTTGGGGAAAAAGGCAGAAATTCCACGTATATTGATGTAAAACGGCAGAAATTCAACTTATTTTGAGGAAAAAAGGAAGAAATTTCCCTTTTTTTATAGCAAAATGGCAAAAATTCCCTTTATTTTTTTTCCAAAAAGGCAGAAAATCCTTATATTTTGGAGCAAAATTGCAGAAATTCACCTAATTTAGGGCAAAATTGCTGAAATTTCGCTTATTTGGGGCAGAATTGTAGAAATTTAACTTATTTCAGGGAAAAATCTCAGAAATTCCACTTATTTTGGGGCAAAAATCAGAAATTCTTTTTGTTTTGGAGCAAAAAGGCAAAAATTCTTCTAATTTTGGCGCAAAAATGCAAAAATTACTTTTATTTTGGGGCAAAAATGAAGAAATTTCCCTTATTTAATGGCAAAAAGGCAGAAAATTCTTTTATTTTGTGGCAAAATTGCAGACATTTATTTTGGGGCAGAGAGGCAGAAATTCCTTTTATTTTTGGGCAAAATTCCAGAAATTCCCCTCATTTTGGGGCAAAATTGCAGAAATTTCCCTTATTTTGGGCCAGAAAGGCAGAGATTCCCCCAGTTTTGGGTCGAAAAGGCAGAAATGCCCCGTTTTTTTGGACAAAATTCCAGAAATTGCCCTTATTTTTGTGCAAAATTGCAGCAATTTTTTTTATTTTGGAGCAAAAAGCCAGAAATTTATTTTGGGGCAAAATTGCACATTAATGATTTTGTTGACAATTATTTTGGGTATATAAATTATTCTGACATTGATTATTTTGGTAACGTTAATTCTTTAGTAAACATTAATTATTTCAGTGACATTAATCATTTAGATGACATCAAAAATTTTGGTGACATTAATACTTTTGGTGACAGCGAGAGAGAGCAGAGAAAGAGAGGAGTGTAAGAGTGTGTCAAGATTCAAAAAGGAGAGGAGAGAGAGTAGAAAGAGGGTAGAGTGACAAAGAGAGAAAGATGAGAGATAGGAGAGATAGGAGAGGAGAGACATGATAAACAGAGACAGAGAAGAGAGAAAGAGACATTGAAAGCAAGAGAGAGAAGAGAGAGGAGAGAGATTGAAGCAAGAGAGAGGAGAGAGCAAAGAGAGAAGAGAGAGGAGAGAATAGAAAGATGGAAAGACAGAATAGAAAGAGTTTAGAGAAAAAGAAAGAGAGAGATGAGAAAGAGAGAGACAGAGAAGAGATAGAGGAAAGAGATTAGAGAAGAGTGTAAGAGACAGAGAGGAGAAAGAGGAGAAAGAGGAGTGTAAGAGAGAGAAAATAGAGAGGAGAGAGTAGAAAGAGGAGAGATAGAGAGAAAAAGGGAAGGAAGAGAAAGACAGATGAGAAAGAGTGAGACAGAGAAGAGAGAGTGAAGAGAGAGGAGAGGAGAGAGATATTAAAGTGAGAGAAGCGTAAGAGACAAGAGAGAAGCGAGAGAGAGGAGAGAGAAAGGGAGATAGAGGAGAGAGAAAATAAAGAGGAGATAGAAAAAAGAGAGAAGAGTGAAAGTTAAAGAGAGAGAGGAGAAAGACAAAACAAAGAGACAGAGAGGAGCGAGGAAAGATAGAAATAGGAGAAAGGTGAGAAAGAGAGAAAAAGAAAGAGGACAGAGAGGAGGGAGAGAATAATAGATAATGGAGAGAAAAAGAAGAGAGAGGAGAGAGAAAGAAAAAAATGAGAGAAAGAGGAGAGAGAGGAGAGAGGAGAGAGAGGAACGAATAAGAGAGAGAGTAGAAAGAGAGAGTCGAGAGAGAGAGGGGAGAGACAAAAAGATAGAGGGGAAGGAGAGAGTGGAGAGAGATAAAGGAGATAGAGAGATAGAGAGGAGAGAGAGAAAGAGAAAATCATAGAGAAAGAGGATAAAGAGAAGAAAGAGGAGAGTGAAAAATTGAGAGATGACAGAGGAAAAAGAGGCGAGAGCGGCAACAGATGGAGAGACAGAGGAGAGAAAGGAGATAAAAGTAAAGGGAAAGAACGGAGAGATGAAGAGAAAAAGAGAGAAGAGGTAGGAAAAAGAGACAGAGAAAAGGGAGAGTAGTAGTTTCAACTTTTCAGTTACTGGGGTAGTGTCTTCAGTCAATAACGAAGTACAGCAGGTTTCGGGTACTTCCCAGTTGTTTTGGGTGATTCGGGTGTAGTTTCAACTTTTCAGTCACCGGTTCAGCATTTTTAGTCACGACGTGCAGCATGTGTCGGGGACTTTCCACTCGTTATGTGTGGTTCGCGAGACGTATCAACTTTTCAGTCACCGGGACAGCGTCCAGGGCATACCCAGTCGTTTTTGGTGGATTGCGGGTTGTTTCACCTTTTCAGTCTCTGAAACAGTTTTTTCAATCACTTTCTATGAGCAGCCCATTTCGAGAACTTCCCAGTCGTTTTGGGTGGTTGGCGGGTGGCTTCAACTTTTTAGTCACCAGTACAGCATTTTCTGTCAACTCCGACGTGCAGCCCGTTCAAAAGACTTACCAGTCGTTTTGGGAGCTTCACGGGTCGTTTGACCTTTTGAGTCACCGGGATATGTTTTCAGTCACTTCCGACGTACAGTTCTTTCTCAGGACTTCCCAGTCGTTTTCCATGATTTGCGGGTCATTTCAACTTTTCAATCACCGAAGAAAAGTTTTCAGTCAATTCCAACGTGCAACCTGTTCCGTGGTCTTCCCACTCATTTTGAGTTGTGTGCGGGTCGTTTCAACTTTTCTGCCAAAGGGGCAGCGATTCAGTCACTTCAGACATGCAACCCGTTCCGTAGTCTTCCAACTCGTTTTGAGCTGTGTGCGGGTCTTTTCAACTTTTCTGTCAAATGAGCAACGTTTCAGTCATGTCAGACATGCAGCCCATCCGGTGACTTCCCATTCGTTTTGGGTGGTTCTCGAAACGTTTAAACTTTACAGTCACCGGGTAGAATTTTCAGTCATTTCCGACGTGCATCCCATTCCGGATACTTCCCAGTCGTTTTGGTGAGTCACATGTCGTTTCAACCTCTTAGTCACCGGGGAAACTTTCTCAGTACCTTCCGACGTTCATCCCATACCGGTGACTTCCCAGTCAAGATGGGCGATTGGCGTTTCATTACAAGTTTTCAGTCATTGGGGCACTATTCTCAGTCAATTCCTATGAGCAGCCCGTTTCGATGACTTCTGAGTATTTTTTGCGTGGTTCGCTCGAAATTGGAATATTTCATTCACCTGGACAGCGTTTTCAGTCAATTTCAACGTGCAGCTCGTTCCAGGAACTTCCCAGTTGTTTTGGGTAATTCTCGGGTCGTTTCAACTCTTCAGTCACCGCAAAATCATTTTCAGTTAATTCGGACGTGCAACCCATTCTGAGGACTTCCCAGTCTATTTGTGAATTTTGTGGGTCGTTTGAACTTTTCAGTCACCCGGTAAGCGTTTTAGTCACTTTCAATGTGAAGCACATTCCGGAGACTTCACAGTCGTTTTCAGAGGTTCGCGAGTGTTTTCTATTTTCATTCACTTGGGGCAGCATTTTCCGTAACTTCCTACGTGCAGCCCATTCGGTGACCTTCCCAGTCGTTTTTGGTGGTTTGTGAGTTGTTTCAAATTTACAGTAAGTGGGACTGCTTTTTCAGTCACTTCCGACCTGCGGCACATTCCGGGTCTTCCAGTCGTTTAAGGAGGATCACGGTTCAAGTTTTCTGTCATCAGAGCAGCGTTCTCAATTAATTCCAAAGTGCAGTTTAATCTCGGGACTTCCTAGTCGTTTTGGGTGATTCGCGGGTCATTTCAACTTTAAGTCAATGGGCAGTGTCTTCTGTCAATTTCTAAGTGCATCCCGTTCTGATGACCTCTCAATCCTTTTGTGTGGTTCGCGTGTCGTTTCAATATTCAGTTACCGATGCAGCGTTGTCAGTCATGTCCGACGTGCAGACCGTTTCATGGACTTACCATTTGTTTTGTGTGGTTCTCGGTTTCATTCAACTTTTCAGTAACAAGACACGCATTTTCAGTCACGTTATGCAGCACATTTCTGGGACTTCCCAGTCATTTCGGGTGGTTCACATACCGTTTCACCTTTAAAGTTTCTGGGGCAGCGTTTTCAGTATAGTCTGCCCATTCTGGGGACTTTCCAGACATTTAGGATAGTTCTTAGGTCGTTTCAACTTTTCAATCACCGGTCAGCGTTTTCTATCACTTCCTACGTGCAGTCGATTCCGTGAATTTCCCAGTTGTTTTGCGTGGTTCGCCCTTCCTTTCAATTTTTCAGTCACCATGGCAACGTTTGGGCAACTTTTTCAGTAACTTCTGACATGCACCCATTCTGGAGACTTCCCAGTTGTTTTGGGTGGTTCTCCTGTGTTTTCAAATTTTCAGTCACACGGGCAGCGTTTTCAGTCACTTCCGACGTACAACTCGTTTCATGGACTTCCCAGTTGTTTCAAAAGTTTCGCATGTCATTTCAACTTATCAGTAACCGGGCAGCGTTTTCAGTCACTTCCGACGTCCAGCCCATGGCGGGGACTTTCCAGTCTTTATTGTTGTTTCGCTGGTCGTTTCGACTTTTCAGTCACTGAAGCAGAGATTTGCGTCATTTCTTATTTGCAAGCTCTTTACGGAAATTTCCCAGTCATTTCTGGTCGTTTCAACCTTTCAGCCCCCGGGTCAGCGTTTTCAGTCACGTCCGACGTGCTGACCATTCCGTGTACTTCCTAAATGTTTTGGGTGGTTCGCGTTTCAACTTTTTATTCACTTGGGCAGCGTTTTCAGTCAAATTTGACATGCAGCTCATTCAGTTGTACTTGGTAGTTCTTGGGTCGTTTCAAGTTTACAGTCAAAGGGTAGACTTTTCAATCACTTCCGCCGTGCAGCCAATTCCGGGGAATTCCAAGTCGTTTTGGGTTGATCGCAGTTCATTTCAACTTTTCAGTCATGGAAGTAGCGTTTTGTGTCAATTCCTATGTGCAGCCCATTTCAGCGTTTTCCCAGTCGTTTTGGGTGGTTTTATGGACATTTCTACGTATCAGTCACCAGGGTAGCGTGTTCAGTCACTATGGACATGCAGTCAGTAATGGGGACTTCCGAATTGTTTTTTTGGTTCGGAGGTCGTTTCAACCATTCAGTCACCGGGTAGAGTTTTTAGTCGGTTCCGATGAGTAGCATGTTCTGCGGACTTCATTGTCGTTTTCGGTGGTTCGCGAGTCGTTTTAAATTGTTGAACACCAGGGCAGCGTTTTCAGTCATATCCGACGTGCAGCTTATTCTGGGGATTTCCCAGTAGTTTTGGGAGGTTTGCTGGTCGTTTTAAAGTTACAGTCAAAGTTTAGACTTTTGAGTCACTTCCGACATGTAGTCAGTTCCGGGGACTCCATATTTGTTTCGTGTGGATCGCAGTTCGTTTCTACATTTCACTGTTTAGGGGTAGCGTTTTTAGTCACTTTTAAATAGCCGCTGTGCCGGGGATTCACCAGTCGCTTTTGGTGGATAGCAGTTAGTTTCAACTTTTTAAGTCTCTGAGTCACAACCGACATGAAATACGTTTCAGAGACATTCGTTTG